>NW_025167716.1:0-1702 GCF_004010195.1 Chiloscyllium plagiosum | reverse complement strand
GCCTGTCACAGAACACAGTCTCCGCTCAGTGTTAGAAAGAAGCCTGTCACAGACACACACAGTCTCCTGTCAGTGTTGGCGACGCCTGTCACAGACACACACAGTATTCGGTCAGTGTGAGAGAAGCCTGTCACAGACACACACAGTCTCCGTTCAGTATATGAGAAGCCTGTCACAGACAGACAGTCTCCGCTCAGTGTTAGTGAAGCCTGTCACAGACACACACAGTATCCGTTCCGTATTAGAGAAGCCTGTCACAGACAGACAGTCTCGGATCAGTTTTAGAGAAGCCTGTCACAGACAGTCTCTGGTCAGTATTAGAGCAGCCTGTCACAGACACACACAGTCGCCGGTCAGTATTAGAGAAGCCTGTCACAGATACACACAGTCTCCGGTCAGTGTTCAAGAAGCCTATCACAGACACACAGTCTCCGGTCAGTGTTAGAGAAGCCTGTCACAGACAGACAGTCTCCGCTCAGTGTTAGAGAAGCCTGTCACAGACACACACAGTATCCGGTCAGTGTTAGAGAAGCCTGTCACAGACAGTCACTGGTCAGTATTAGAGACACCTGTCACAGACACACACAGTCTCCGATCAGTTTTAGAGAAGCCTGTCACAGACTGACAGTCTCCAGTCAGTGTTAGAGAAGCCTGTCACAGACACATACAGTCTCCGGTCAGTGATAGAGAAGCCTGTCACAGACACACACAGTCGCCGGTCAGTGTTCGAGAAGCCTGTCACAGACACACAGTCTCCAGTCAGTGTTGGAGAAGGCTGTCACAGACACACACACGGTCTCCGGTCAGTGTTAGAGAAGCCTGTCACAGACAGACAGTCTCCGGTCAGTGTTAGAGAAGCCTGTCACTGACACACACAGTTTCTGGTCTGTATTAGAGAAGCCTGTCTCGAACACACACACAGTCTCCGGCCTGTGTTAGAGAAGCCTGTCACAGATACATACAGTCTCCTGTCAGTGTTAGAAATGCCTGTCACAGAGAGACTGTCTCCGGTCAGTATTAGAGAAGCCTGTCACAGACCCACACAATCTCCGGTCAGTATTAGAGACACCTGTCACAGACACACATAGTCTCAGGTCAGTATTAGAGAAGCCTGTCACAGATACACACAGTCTCCGGTCAGTGTTCGAAAAGCCTGTCACAGAACACAGTCTCCGGTCAGTGTTCGAGAAGCCTGTCACAGACAGACAGTCTCCGGTCAGTGTTAGAGAGAAGCCTGTCACAGACACACACAGTCTCCTGTCAGTGTTCGAGAAGCCTGTCACAGATACACACAGTCTCCGGTCAGTGTTCGAGAAGCCTGTCACAGAACACAGTCTCCGCTCAGTGTTAGAGAAGCCTGTCACAGACAGTTACTGGTCAGTATTAGAGACACCTGTCACAGACACACACAGTCTCCGGTCAGTGTTAGAGACGCCTGTCACAGACAGACAGTCTCCAGTCAGTGTTAGAGAAGCCTGTCACAGACACACAGTCTCCAGTCACTGTTGGATAAGGCTGTCACAGACACACAGTCTCCAGTCACTGTTGGATAAGGCTGTCACAGACACACACACGGTCTCAGGTAAGTGTTAGAGACGCCTGTCACAGACAGACAGTCTCCAGTCAGTGTTAGAGAAGCCTGTCACAGACACACACACAGTCTCTCGTTAGTGTTAGAGAAGCCTGTCACAGACACACAGTC
>NW_025167715.1:0-1702 GCF_004010195.1 Chiloscyllium plagiosum | reverse complement strand
AGGGCACTGATTCGGTGATGTCTGGTTAACTATGTATAACCCGAATATTTATAGACTACGCAGATTAGGCCACTGATTGTGGGCTGGCCGGTTAAATAAATTTATATAACTAGGAGATTTACAGTTTCCTCAGTTTAGGGCTATGTGCTGTTGTTTAAATATATACAACCAGGAGATTTAGTGTCTCCTCAGGTTAGGGCACTGACGGTGTTGGCTGGTTAAATATATACAATCAGGAGATTGGCTCTCCTCATTTTGGGGCACTGACTCTGTGCTGGCTGACTAAATAAATATACATCACCAGGAGATTTAGAGGCTGCTTTTGTAGGGCACTGACTCTGGGCTGGCTGGTTCAGTAAATATATATAACCAGGATATTTAGAGTCTCCTTAGTTTCGGGCACTGACTGAGGCTGGCGGGTTAAATAAATATATAACCAGGAGATTTCGAGTCACCTCAGTTTAGGTCTCAGACTATGTGATGGATGAATAAATATATATATATATATATATATATATAACAAGGAGAAAGTCAGTGCCCGAAACTGAGGAGACTGTAAATCTCCTGTTTATATATAATTAACCAGACAGCACAGAGTCAGTGCCTTAACTGAGGAGACTCTAAATCGCCTGGTTATATATATTTAAACAGACAGCACTCAGTCAGTGCCTTAACTGAGGAGACTCTAAATCGCCTGGTTATATATATTTAAACAGACAGCACTCAGTCAGTTCCTTGAAATGAGGAGACTCTAAATCTCCTGTTAATCAACCAGCCAGCACAGAGTCAGTGCCTTAAAATGAGGAGACTCTAAAACTCCAGGTAATTTATGTGTATTTATCCATCCAGCACATAATCTGAGCTCTAAACTGAGGAGATTCTAAATCTCTTAGTAATATATATATTTAATTAACCCACCAGCACAAAGACAGTACCCTAAACTGAGGAGACTCGAAATTTCTGGTCTTATATATACATATTTAAACAGACAGCACAGAGACAGTGCCCTTTACTGAGGAGAATCTAAATCTCCTGTTGTTTTGAAATTAGTCAGCCAACATAAAGTCAGTGCTGACTCTGTATTGGCTGGTTAAATAAATATATGTAACCAGGACATTTAGGGTCTCCTCAGTTTGGGGCACTGACTCTGGACTGCTGAGTAAATCGATATATAACCAGGAGATATGGAGTCTGCTCATTTTAGGGTTCAGACAATGTGCTGGCTGTGCCCATAACTGACATAAGTAACTCTAAATCTCCCAGTTATGTATATTTAAATACACAGCACAGAGTCAGTGCCCCAGAACGAGCAGGTTATATGTATTAAACAAGCCAGCACAGAGTCAGTGCCCGAAAATGAGCAGACACTAAATCCCCAGCTTATATATATATTAAACCAGCTAACACAGAGTCAGTGCCCTAAACTGAGGACATTCTAAATCTCCTGATTATATATATTTATGTAACCAGGCAGCACAATGTCAGTGCCCTAACGCGTGGAGAATTTAAATCTCCTGGATATGCATGTTTATTTAACCATCCTGCACAGAGTCTCTGCCTTGACTGAGGAGAATCTGAATCTCGTGGTTATGTGTATTTAAACAGACAGCACAGAGTCAGTGCCCTCACCAGAGGAGACTCTAAATCTCCAGGTTATATATATTTGTTCAACCAGCTAACACAGAGTCAGTGCTCTAAACTG
>NW_025167714.1:0-1702 GCF_004010195.1 Chiloscyllium plagiosum | reverse complement strand
AAGTGTGGTCCTTTTTTGAATGAAATCCCTAACCTGAAAAAAAGGAAAGAGGTCTCTATTAGGTAACTCGTACTTCCGTACTAACGGAATCATCCCTCAAATAAATCACTCATGCAAGATATACCCCTAGCTGCCCAACGTTTAAATCCAGAATCTATTATACCTGGTTGAAAACTCGTCATACCCACTAAAAGCGTAAACAAAGATGTTTTGCCAATATTACCTTCCCTCTGCCGAAGACATAGTTACATCTCTCTCAAATAAATCACCCATGCAAGATATACCCCTAGCTGCCCAACGTTTAAATCCAGAATCTATTATATCTGGTTGAAAACTCGTCATACCCACTAAAAGCATAAACAAAGATGTTTTGCCAATATTACCTTCCCTCTGCCGAATTGCCCTCCATGCTTTAACAGTATTGATGACTATTGGGTTATGGCAATATTCCCTAACTGTCCTCACCTTGTCCAAAAACAGCAAACTGGTAAAGGGGCATCTTGCCTGGGAGGCTTCAATATCTAGCCATACTGAAAGAGGGTCCCCACAAACCCAATCACTTACGTAGGTCAGAGGCAAGCTTAATTGAAGAAGGGCTTATGTCCGAAACGTCGATTCTCCTGTTCCCTGGATGCTGCCTGACCTGCTGCACTGTTCCAGCAACACATTTTCAGCTCTGATCTCCAGCATCTGCAGACCTCACTTTCTCCTCAATTTTTAATGTCGGGAAGGTCTACTCCCCCCAATCTGTGAGGCAGCTGCAGTTTGGCTAATTTAATGAGAGGCCATTTATGGTGCCAGATAAAGGAGCTGAACCAACTGTTTATTGAAAATCAGGGGGAGCATCCGTATAGGGTATAGCAAACGAGGGAGAATATTCATCTTAATAAGCGCTATCTGACCCAACCATGAGCCTGGAAGTGCCTCCCATCTTTGGAGATCTTGTCTAATTTTTTCAAATAATTGAGTAAAATTGGCTTTGAACAGCAAATCCAGAACTGGAGTAATGAATATGCCCAAATACACAAAACCCCCCTGTGACCACCTAAATGGGAATCTATAGTCACTCTCAAGAGCCAACTCTTTCGTAAGACCACCCATGGGCATAGCCTCTGATTTAGCAAAATGAATCTTATACCCCGAAAAAGCGCAAACACGTGAATGCATTGTATCAGGCAAGGCACTGAGACTGCTGGATTTGTCAAGAAAATTAGAACATCATCTGCTTACAGCGAGATCTTATGTAATTTTGACCCCACTTCTGGAGCAGATATATTGAGATCCCCACGAATGGCCTCTGCCAACGGTTCAATCATCAACATAAAAAGTAACGGTAGAAATATTAAAATTGCTTGATAGTACCCCATTGGTAATGACTGCAGCGAGAAGTACACTGTAGAGAACCTTTACCCATCTTATGAAAACTTCGCCCAGACCAAACCGGTCTAGAGTATAGAAAAGGTACAGCCACTCAACTCGGTCAAATGTCTTCCCTGCGTCTAAAGAAATCACCAATCCCTGTATTGACTGCTGTTGACATGCTTGAATTACATTAGGCAGCTTCCTAACGTTATTGGAGGATCTGCAACCCTTTATGAAGCCCGTCTGATCCTTTTTAATAATGGAGGGTAACACAGTCTCCAGCCTTAACGCAAAAGCCTTAGAGAGCATCTTAAAGTCCACATTTAAGAGCGAGATGGGC
>NW_025167713.1:0-1702 GCF_004010195.1 Chiloscyllium plagiosum | reverse complement strand
AAACTACCAGCTCACCAGTATTTCCTAATGGTTGGTCATATTCTGATATAATGACTAACTTAGTCATGCCTGCAACTAAACTTACTTTGCAATTACTTCACTTGATCCAGGAGAACCTGCATTCCCATTTCCCTCACTGTTTGCACTGACAATGTTTCCAGAACTGCAATTCATCAAAGAACACATGTTAAGTCATTTAACATCAGTAAACTTATCCAGAATTAAGTCCAAAGCAAGTTAACAAAAAAAATCGCAGACTTGAGATTCAATATTCCAAGCCTGGTCGACTATTTTTCTTAAGTTAGTCAATAACTACAATTTTAATAAATCGCATTATTAGCCATAGTGATAAAAAAAGAACAGAGATATCCATGCAAAGTGAGAATCAGGTGTAACAGACCTTTCACTGATCGTTGTTCTCATCAGAAATAGAGATTATAGACAGGAAAGGTCCTTTCAGTGTAAGTCTAATGAGATTCTGTAGTCCATTCCGTGGAGTGTAAGTGCTAGGTAGCCCAACATCGTAGCTCAGTGATGGTGAAGGAAGTGGCAATTAGGTCCGTTAGTTCTTTTGCCAGTCAATCAAACTGCTCTCTTTTTGATCATATTGAGCTTCTTGACTATTTTTGCAATTAAACCAATCACCAGGTGAGCAGTGAAGATTCCAATGCTCTTGATTTTACCCTTGTAATGGTGAAGTTAATGAGGGGGTAATGACCAAGCAGTTTATCTTGAATCCCAGTCTGGTAATCTTGCTAATGTTATTCGTTATTGATGCCTTCACCACCCATCCCCCTGGAGTGTATTGACAATGCTGTCCTATGATCTGGCAAATGTTGCTGGGACTTTGTTTTCAAGATGCATCATTAACCATCTTGGTCGTGATGGTATGGGGTTCTTTTGACTTCCACAGGATGTCTACAGTACACCACAATGATGGAATGCTGGGGTTGGGGTGTGGAATAGACAGTATAGGTTGAAAAGAAGAGAACACCATTTCTTTAGTATGTCACCATTGTTTCTCGCCATTCCTGAATACTGAAAGACAAGCAAAATTCAACCGACCATCGAAAAACTTTGGATGTTTTATGCTGATTCAAGATTGGTCTCTCAAAATAAGCCAAACATTTTTGAACCAGTCAAGTAGTTGTTATCTGTGATTGTTCTCATCTCTGTTGGTGTTCACCACACTGCCATGGGATGTCTTCGTGAGGCAACCCTGACATAATCTTACAACAGCAGTCAGCACTCCCCTTGCACATTATTGGATCTCTAGCATAGCAGATTTAAATCTGACATTAGATCAAACTTACTTACCAATTTGTTCCCTTTAGTTTCTGACAAACTTAGGTTTCTGCCTAATTCACAGTTTGATGTGTCAACATTTTCGCAGCTGCAACTGGTCATAAAGTACCAGTTAAATCATTTTAAATATGTGCATGATCACCAAGTTAATATTTGGCACTTCTTATCAACATCGAGAGTTTTGGCTATGAGGGCAGGAGCTCGTGGGTGGGGAGTAAAGAGGTCAAATAAAGACTTGGCTGCACTGGGACAGAGGGAAAACATCCAAAATGCAAGGATTCAAGTTTAACTGCCTTATCTCTGAAAAAAAAACTTAAGGTCTTCATACACTATTGCTAATGTAAACCTTGCAAGCACAATTTGAAACTCAATGTTTGATTCAGAATCCGAATATAGT
>NW_025167712.1:0-1702 GCF_004010195.1 Chiloscyllium plagiosum | reverse complement strand
AAGACCGCCATCATTCCAGTACCTGAGAAAGCACATGAAATGTGCCTTAATGCCTACGCCCAGTGGCTCTGACCTCCATAATCATGAGGTGCTTAGAGAGGCTGATCATGGCCCACATCAATTTGAGCCTCCCAGCCTGCCTTCATCCCCTGTAATTTGCCTACTGATGGAACAGGTCCACAACAATGCCATTTCCCTCGCCCTACACTCATCCCTGGAACATCTGGACAAGGACATTTATATCAAACTCCTACACATCTACTACAGCTCCACCTTCAACACCATAATTTCCTCCAGACTGATCTCCATGCTCCGAGATCGAGTTCAGCTCCGCCCTCTGCAACTGGATGCTCAGAGTTCTGATCCATAGACCACAGTCAGTGAATATAGATGACTGCATTTTCCCCACAGATAATCCTCAACATTAGCCCCAAAGGATGTCTTCTCAGCCCCCTACTGTACACCCACAATTGTGTAGTCAAATTCCGATCGAACACCATCTACGAGTTTGCTGATAATACTACCATGGTAGGACGGATGAATCAGAATACGGAAAGGAAACAGAGGGCTTGGAGTTGTGGTGTAATGTAATCTCTCAATGTCGGCAAAACAAAAGAACTGATTGTTGACTTCAGTAAGAAAGAATATCACGCCCCCATCTACATCAAAGGAGCGGATGTTGAGAGGGTTGCCAGCATCAAGTTCCTAGCAGTGACAATAACCGACAACCTGTTCCTGGACTTCCCATATAGATGCAATGGTCAAGAGGGCACAATAATGCCTCTTCTTCCTCAGATGGCTTAGGAAATTCAGCATGTCCGTAAGGACCCTCACCAACCTTTACAGATGCACCACAGAAACTATATCATCCGGATGCATACAGCCTGATACGGCAACTGCTCTGCCCAGGACTGTAAGAAACTACAGAAGGTTCTGTACACAGCCCAGACCATCACAGAAGCCATCTTTTCATCCATAGATTCCATTTACACATCTTGTTGCTGTGGAAAGGCCGCCAACATCATCAAAGACACTTCCCACCCCGGTCATGCTCACCTACAATCTCTTTTGTCAGGCAGAAGATACAGAAGATTGAACACACACACACAAACAAGTTCAAGAACAGCTTCTTCCCTGCTGTTATTAGACTGATGAATGGACTGTCTAACTTCAAATAATGTCGTCCTCTCTGCAGTGTATCTGTGTGCTTCACCCTGTCTAAGCATCCTATGTTCTGTATGTCCTTGCTTACTGTGATCTGTCTGTACTGCTCGCAAGCTAAGCTTTTCACTGTACTTTCGTACATGCGAATACAATAAATCAAATCACATCAAATCTACTGAACAAAACTATAAGCAGATTGAGAACACAAGTCTGGATATTGTTTTTGATTGTGAGGATTTCAACCTGTACCTCTTTGGGAGAAAGAAAACAATGGTGGAGCCAAACCACAAGACAATGATAAAATCTTTCTCAAAATATTTCCATTCAATGATGCATTTGCAAAGGATGTTACTTCATTTGTACAGATATTACTTGGAAGTGAAGGATAAGCAAGAGAAGCAGATGTACGTCACCAACAGGCTGTTGACAACTGCAGTCTCTCTGAAGGAAGTCGATGCTGGTGCAGAGTGTGAAATATTCCAGATTCAATACGAAACAATAGCATAACATGCTCTGGAAGTCATCAAACCAGCAGAGA
>NW_025167711.1:0-1701 GCF_004010195.1 Chiloscyllium plagiosum | reverse complement strand
TCAATTACTCGGGGTCATGAGTTCACAATTTGAACCAAAGCTTCTTGGTATCTACCCTTTCTATATCTCTCTTGATTTTGTAGACCTCAATCAGGTCCCCCCTCAACCTTTGTCTTTATAATTAAAATAATCCTAATCGATCCAACCTCTTTCCAAAACCAGCACACTCCATCCCAGGCAACACCATGGTGAACCTGCTCTGCACTCCATTTAATCATCCATATCCTTTTGATAATGAGGTGACCAGAACTGTATGCAGTATTCCAAATGCGGCCAAACCAAAATCCTGTGCAACTGTAAAATGACCTGCCAACGCTTGTACTCAACACCTGATCCAATGAAGGAAAGAATGCCGTATGCCTTATTAACCACTTTACTAACCTGCGTTGCTACCTTCAGGAAACAATGAACCTGAACACCCAGATCTCTCTGTACGTTAATTTTCCCCAGCACTTTTCCATTTAATGCACAGTTCGCTCTAGAACTGGATCCTCCAAAATGCATCACCTCGCATTTGCACAGATTGAACTCCATCTGCCATATCTGTGCCCATCTCTCCAATCCAGCTATATTCTGCTGTATTCTCTGACAGTCCTCTTCACTATCTGCTACTTGAACAATCTTGGTGTCATCTGCAAGCTTTCTAATCAGGAAAACGATACCTTCTTCCAAATCATTAATATATATCACAAACAACAGTGGTCCCAGCACGAATCGCTGTTGCATACCACTGGTCATAGGTCTCAATTTTGAGAAATCCCCTTCTACTCCTACTCTCTGTCTCATGTTGTCCAGCGAGTTCTCTATCATTCTAGATAGAACACCCTGAAACCCAAGCGACTTCACCTACTCCATCAGCCTACTATGGGGAACCTACAAAAGAACACCTTGCTCAAGTCCCTCAGTAGCTTCTCCAGCAACTTCTCTACCAGTGATGTCAGGCTCGCCGGTCTATAATTACTAGGATTATCCACGCTATCCTTTGTCAACAAGGGGACAACATTAGCAATTCTCCTGGCCTCCAGGACCTCACCAATGTTCAACATATAAGTTAAAGCCCCACGTATTTCCTGTCTCAATTTCCTTAGTAACGTGTGGTAGATCCCATCCAGACCTGGGAGCTTGTCTACATTAATATATTTTAGAATATCCAAAACCTCCTCCCTCTTTATGTCGAGTTGACCCAGAGTACTCAAAGATCTATCCTCAACCTCAATATCCATCATGTCCCTCTCCTTGGTGAATATAGATGTAAAGTACTCGCTAAGAATCTCACCCATTTTCTCTAACTCCATGCATAACCTTCTTCTGTGGGCCAAACAGTTCTCTAGTTGCACTCTTGCACCTTATATATGAAAACAATGTTTTGGGTATTTTTCTCAACCCTGTTTGCTAAAGATATCTCATGACCACTTTTAGCCCTCTTAATTCCTCGATATTTACTGTAAAATGTGGTTAGTGTTAAGAAAATAAACATTTGTTCGTGTGAGTGAGTACTCAGACATTTTCAAAGTGTTTTGTGCCAAAACATATTTGAAATCCGTCTCCATGCAACTAGAAGTCATGTGAAGAAAACCTTTGGGAAGATTAATTTTCAGCCACCGTCCCCCACTAAGTACTTCTGAGGTTGAAAAGAGTGAGGGCTTGTAACAAGGGCACAACAGTAAATATGGGTGGTTCGAACATGCAAATTGACTCAAT
>NW_025167710.1:0-1701 GCF_004010195.1 Chiloscyllium plagiosum | reverse complement strand
CTCAGCCATCTCCCAGTTCCCTTACGTTTACTTCTACTAGCACTGCTTGGCTATTGTCCAAATGTGTAACCAGTCCACAAACAAGATTGACAATGTCTGGTTCTGTTTCCTCATCTGCTGCTCCTTGGCGTTGATGAAATCCTCCACTCCACCTGCCAATACATCAGGGCATTAAGTGCTTCACAGCAAAATGGGGCACCGGTTCCCCTTACGTTGCAATGGTCAAGAAATAAAATTCACAACCTGTAGTGCAGGCCTTTACTGACAGACTAGGTGTATAATTGTCTTTTACATAGGGCATCAGCATGATGCAAGATAGCCTATTCTGGGTTATCCAGGCAGTGGTTAGTTGTTCTACTATGTGAAGGGAAAAAATCACGCTCGTGTCACGCGATGGAAGCGCCACAGGGGCAGGAGGTGTGAGTAATGATTGGGATGATGTCCCAAAATAAGTCCTTTCGACCTGAGGAGAGGTTAACTTCATGAAACTGAATAAAACTGACATTTGGCGAAAAGATTAAGCACATTGTCAGTAGCAAACGAAGAATGGGTCTTGAAGGCATTGAGTTTAAATTAGACGAGTGCAAACGATTTGGGAAATAAATGCTGCGCAGCGTGTGGTTATAAGAAAAGATTTATATTCATGAAAGTATTTTACATATCCAGGGCAAATGGTATGTATCTCAGGCTGTTAAAAAAACTTCTTCGGGTTCATTCACAGATTTTTTTTGTTTCCTTATAAAGCTGCTGCGTGATTCTTTTTTATCTACCTGTGGTGTTGGTCAGACTTGAACAAGTGCTTCCAGTGGTAGAGCCAGCACAGTACTAACAAGCATGGGGCAGCACGGGGGCTCAGTGGTTAGCACTATTGCCTCACAGCGCCAGGGATCCCAAGTTCAATTGCAGCCGTGGACGACTGTCTGTGTGGAGTTAGCACATTCTCCCCATGTCTGCGTGGGTTTTCTCCGGGTGTTCGATTTCGTAGCACAGGTGAATTGGTCATGCTTATTTGCCCACAGTGTTCGGTGCATTAGTCAGGGGCAAATATTCCTGCGTGGGTGACTCTTCGAAGGGTCGGTGTGGAGTTGTTGGACCGAAAGGCCTGTTTTCCCACGCTGGGGCCTCTAATTTCCCCCAGACCGCAGCAACCCCCTGTGATTGCTTTGCATGTTCAGATCATCATGTTCCAATTCTCATTCGACAGAAGAATTGGAGAAATGCTGACATTGCAGCTTTACTTGATATCGAGCATACATTTGGAGGTTGGAGTCGCGAGATAAAAGAGTCATTTGGAAAATCCCAGGTGGGGTTAAGGGCATTCTTCGTGCATTTAACGAGGGAGGAATGTGTGTGATTAGTCTGACTGGATAAACAAAGAAACAAGTTGTGAGTCCAGATCTGAGCAGTTACCTGGATGTACCAAGCAACTAGGTGAAGTGTGAAGTGATGCAATTGGAGACGTCAAGCAAACGAAGTAGGAGCATACTGCGAGGTGCAGAGGATGTAGGGCATGAATATAACAATGGATGCTTCTGTTGTGCATGAGCAGGTCAATAATAACTTTGCGGATAGAAGCTGTACTGATGGTTATTCAAGCGGGTTACTATCCCTTCCTTGCGATTATTGGTGTCCCGTGTAAGTGAAGTTTCTTACTTTCCATGTTATTAACAGTGTTGTACTGTATTTTTCTTTCGTCTTTTG
>NW_025167709.1:0-1701 GCF_004010195.1 Chiloscyllium plagiosum | reverse complement strand
CTTTCAAAGTGCATAACACCTGATGAAAAAGCATCCCTTCGAAGCTAGTGCCTCCGAATAAACCTGTTGGACTATATCCTGGTGTTGTGTGAACGATAACCTTCTTATTTGTGGTACCCATAAATGATGCAGCTTTGAATACAGACTGGGTTGGCGGGAGTATGACAACTAAGTTTGTGTTTGATACAAAGATTGGCCGGGTGGTTGGCAGTGAGGAGGAAGGCCTTATGTTACAGGAAGATACAGATGGAATGGTCAGATGGACAGATCAATAGCAGATGGAATGTAACCCTGATAAATATGAGATGATACACTTTAGAAGAAGGAACCAGTCAGGGGAGTACTCAATGAATGGCAGCACAGGAGGATGCTTAGAGGGTGCTTCTCCACACATCCCTGAATGTGACTAAACAAGTTAATACACAATTTGAGAAAGCATCGGGGACGTAAAAATAACCTAAATTCATCAGGGCATAGATTATATAAGCTATGTGGAACTTTGGTTTGACCAAGATGGAATACTGTATGTAGTTCTGGGAACCACATTACGGGAAGTATCTGATTGTAGTGGAGGGGGGCTCAGAGGAGATTCACCAGGATGTTCCCAGGGGTAAAGCAAATCAGCTATGGAGAGAGGCTGGATCAGCACGGGTTGTTTAGTTTGGAGGAGAAAAGGCTTGAGTGGGCCGTGATTCGGAAGGATAGTATTCCGAGGGACATGGATAGACAACAGCTGTTCTTTTCAGTCTAAGGACCAAGATCAATGGAGCACATTTTAAAGTGATGTGTTTGAGATTTGGAGAGGAATTGAGGATTGTTTTTTCATCCAGAGGCTGTTGGGGTCAGGAATGCCCTTCCTGAGAGAGGAGTTGTAATGGTAACTTCACAACCATAAGAAAATACACGGCTGTGCAGTTGAACTGCCATAAGATTCACGGCTACGGGTCTTGTGTCAGAAAGTGGGGCTAATGTAGACCGTGCTGTATTTCTGTTGGTAGAAAGTCTGTGCGTCTGTGTTTGCATGTCTGTGGAAGGTCAATCATTGAGTAGCTTACGATAGGAATTGCTGGGCTTCTGAAGAGTATATTAAGAGGGGTTTTAAGATTGAACTTGTAATATCTTCTGAAAATATGTCAATGGCAAAATTAAGGAAAAAAAGTGCAGCTTTCTTACAGTCTGATACCAGAGAATTGAGGACAGGGAAAAGGCAGAACTATGGAGCAAATACTTCAGTTATGTCTTTACAGAAGAAAAAAACAAAAAAGAAAACTTCCCAACAATACTAGCGAACATTAGTCTGTTGAGAAAAAAAGAGTATAGAATGAAATTAGCAACCAAACGGTTTTAGAGGAAGTATGGAACTGAAAGTAATGAGCACAGACAAAGTCAAAAGATATTTATCAAATAGGAATCATATTTGAGAAAGTGACTTTTAGCCGAATTATGGAGAAGCAATCAATACAATATGATTCAATTTTCAGGAAGATTTTTGATAAAGTCCCAAGCCTATTATGCAAATTAAAATCATATGGGACTGGGACTAATATGGTTTTAGAATGGGGGAGCTGGCAGGAAGCAGTGAGTAGGAATAAACAAGTTTTGTTTCGAGTGGAACCCTTGACGGATATAGCAGGACTGGGGCTTGAGCCCCAGCTATTCCAAATACATATCATATATTTGGTTGAGGAAATCAAATACAAT
>NW_025167708.1:0-1701 GCF_004010195.1 Chiloscyllium plagiosum | reverse complement strand
GTGACTCCAATCAATACGAATGACTTTGCTTTCTGTCACGCTGGGGCTAAAATCTGAAATTCAATACTGACAACATTTACTTCTCCATCAGTTTGTTTATGACATAGTAAACAACATCTGTGGAATGTGAAATCAGTACTTTGTGCCCAGAGATAGGAACACTGCCACTACTCGGCAATAGCCCCTAAAGATGCAATATTATTCTCTTGTGTGTTTGTTCATCAGCCTGTTCTGACATGCTGTGACACACCTCCACAACAGGCAGCACCAGACCGTCTGGCCTGGAGCTAGTCAGAATACCACATATTTTCAGTAATTCATACCAAATCCAGAGTTCTGGCTCAGAGGCAAGGACACTACCCACTTATCAAGATTTTAACCATGCAGAGAAATTGATCACCATTTACGTGCCAACTTTCAGCTCGGTGTGGATTTATTAAACTCTGTTTAACATTACTAAACTAACCGATTTTTTTTTAATTGTTAAAGAAATGTAAGGTATTTCTCTCAACGACCGGATGTTGAGTGCATGTGCTGTGCCACCGAGATAAACCACGATCATCTTTAATTTCTTGGCTATGATTTCCATCGTAAATAGCTATTATCTGTAATTTAAATATTAAAGGAAAATTCTGCAGACACTCTCTGCACAATCAAGAGTCTTGACGAGATATTTTTACTGATTACCAGACACGAAGAAAGACAATAATCTCTGGCCCCAAATCACGGATTCACTATTTCCAGCCGCTGGCATGTGACTTCACTCTTCCCAAAACCATGAACTCTTACAAGGCAGCTGATTACTGTCCAGCTTCTCATCCTGGCTGACTGTGCCTGCAATCTGTCCCTCCTCACCCAACCGCGCAAGGCAAACCAGGCTGAGGGTCTTTGTGAAAATCAAGGCTGGAATGAGCAGGCCTCCTGAAGAGGGTGGGTATTTTTAATATTGATGGGGGAGAGTGAGGAGGCGGTATTATCACACACTGGGCTGAGGAGGGGCAGATGGAATTTCTTTTGGATTAATGCAAGGTATTGGATATATCAAATCAAACAAGAGCATGACTTGTACAATTGAAATTAGTGCATTTGGTAGTGTTGTACAGCAGAGACCTCGGCCGTCAGGTATAAGGCTTTAAACATTGCACCACATCTAGATAGCGTAGTTAAGAAGGCGTTACACTTCTCTTCATTGGTCAGCATTTTCGTATCGGAATTGGGATGTCATGTTTAGGTTGTACAGGACATTGGTGAGGTTCTCTTCTGGAATACTGTCAAGTTCCGGTCGCCCTGCCAGCACATTCCACATCCCAACCACCCTCTGGTGCAAACTTTCTCCGTTATGTCACATCGAAATTTTTGTCTTCTCACCTTAAACTTATTCCCTCTAGTTTTGGACTTCCCTACTCTTAGAAAAGACCTTGACCATTCAAGTCTACATTAATGATTTTGGTATTATTATGTTGAAGAGAATTCAGAAGATATTAACCTTGGTGTTACTGGGAATGGAGGTATTGAGCTATAAGGAAAGGCTGGATAGGCGAAAACATTTTTTCACTGGAGAGGATGAGATTCATGGGTGAAATTACAGAGGCTTGTAAATTCATGAGGATACAGGAGAGTTGAAGAGCAGTAGTCTTTTCTCTTGAGTGGTGGATTAAAGCCGGGGTGTACGTTAAGATGAGAGGGGAAAGCTTTAGAAAG
>NW_025167707.1:0-1701 GCF_004010195.1 Chiloscyllium plagiosum | reverse complement strand
GTGCGGATTGAGGAGGGAGTTTGGGAGGGCAGTGGCAGCCTCGGACAGGGAGTGGGTCCTGGGATTCGTACCAGCTTTGTGTTAGTGATGAGTCGTGGCTTCAGGGGTGGAGGCCCTTATGGAGATAAAACATTAAGATACAGACATTTCCCTGTTATCGCATCATCGAGTCCTACAGCACAGAAACAGACTCTTCCGCCCATCCAGTCCATGCTGACCATAATCCCAAACTAACCTCGTCCTACCTGCATGCTCCTCCAAACCTTTCCTCTCCCTGTCCTTATCCAAATGCCTTTTATGGGGAGGAGCAGCACTCCAAAAGAATCATAGAATCCCCACAGTATGGAAAGTGGCCATTCAGCCCAAAAAGCCCATACCGACCCTCCAAAGAGTAACCCGCCCAGACCCATTGCCCTACCCTATTACTTGACATTTACCTCTGACTACTGCACCTAACCTGCACACCCTGAACACGACAGGCAATTTCCCATGCCCAATCCACCCTAACCTGCACATCCCTGAACGCTACGAGCAATTTCCCATGCCCAATCCACCCTAACCTGCACACCCTAAACACTACGGGCAATTTCCCATGCGCAATCCACCCTAACCTTACATCCCTGAACACTACGGGCAATTTCCCATGCCCAATCCACCCTAACCTGCACACCCTAAACACTATGGGCAATTTCCCATGCCCAATCCACCCTAACCTGCATGTGTTTGGATTATGGGAGGACACCAGAGCACCCAGAGGAAAGCCACGCAGACACCAGAGCACCCAGAGGAAAGCCACGCAGACACAGGGAGAATGTGCAAACTCCACACTGACAGTCATACTTCCAAATAAATCTATTGGCCTATAACCTGGTGTTGTGTGATTTTTAATTTTATGGGAAGAATATTATTAAACTGGAGAGAGTTCAGAAGAGATTTACCAGGATATTGCTGGGAATAGCGGGTTTGAGCTATAAGGATAGGCTGAAGCGTAGGAGGTTAAAGGGTGACCTTACAGAGGTTTATAACATCATCAGGAGTACTGATAAGGTGAATGGCAAGTATCTTTTCCCTAGGGCTCCCTCTGACAGAGCAGCATTCCCTCTGGCAGTGCAGCATTCCCTCTGGCAGTGCAGGGCTCCCTCTGACAGTGCGGGGTTCCCTCTGACAGTGCAGGGCTCCCTCTGACAGTGCGGGGTTCCCTCTGGCAGTGCAGGGCTCCCTCTGACAGTGCGAGGATCCCTCTGGCAGTGCAGGGTTCCCTCTGGCAGTGCAGGGCTCTCTCTGACAGTGCAGGCTTCCCTCTGGCAGTGCAGGGATCCGTCTGACAGTGCAGCGCTCCCTCTGACAGTGCAGGGATCCCTCTGACAGTGCAAGGATCCCTCTGACAGTGCAGCATTCCCTCTGGCAGTGCAGGGCTCCCTCTGACAGTGCAGGGTTCCCTCTAACAGTGCAGGGTTCCCTCTGGTAGTGCAGGGCTCCCTCTGACAGTGCAGGGATCCCTGTAGCAGTGCAGGGATCACTCTGACAGTGCATGTATCCCTCTGACAGTGCAGGGCTTCCTCTTGTAGTGCAGGGCTCCCTCAGACAGTGCAGGGCTCCCTCTGCCAGTGCAGGGCTCCCTCTGCCAGTGCAGGGTTCACTCTGACAGTGCAGGGCTCTCTTTGACAATGCAGCATTGCCTCTGGCAGTGCAGGGCTCCTT
>NW_025167706.1:0-1701 GCF_004010195.1 Chiloscyllium plagiosum | reverse complement strand
CCCCGATCCCAGGCATGACACACTCCGGTTCCTAATCCCAGTCACCGCCACTCTCCGGATCCTGATTCCAGTGACTGCCACACTCCAGACCTTGATCCCAGTCACCGCCACACTCCAGACCTTGATCCCAGTCACCGCCACACTCCAGACCCTGGTCCCAGTCACTGCCACACTCCAGACCCTGATCCCAGTCACCGCCACTCTCCGGATCCTGATTCCAGTGACTGCCACACTCCGGATTCTGATCCCAGTCACTGACACTCTCCAGACCCTGATCCCAGTAACTGCCACTTTCCCGACACTGATCCCAGTCACCGCCACTTTCCGGATCCTGATCCCCGTCACTGCCACACTCCGGATCCTGATCCAAGTCACTACCACACTCCGGACCTGATCCCAGTCAGGGCCACACTCCGGATCCTGATCCCAGTCATTGCCACACTCCGGATCCTGATCCCAGTCACTACCACACTCCAGACCCTGATCCCAGTCACCGCAACACTCTGGATCCTGATCCCAGTCACTGACACACTCCGGATCCTGATCCCAGTCACCGCCACATTCCGGATCCTGATCCCAGTCACTGACACACTCCGGATACTGATCCCAGTCATTGCCACACTCCGGATCCTGATCCCAGTCACTACCACACTCCAGTTCTTAATTCCAGTCACCGCCACTCTCCGGATCCTGATTCCAGTGACTGCCACACTCTGGACACTGATCCCAGTAATGGCCACACTCCAGACCCTGATCCCAATCACTGCCACACTCCGGTTCGTGATCCCACTAACTGCCACTCTCTGGATCCTGATCCCAGGCACCGCCACACTCCTGATCCTGATCCCAGTCACTGACACACTCCGGATCCTGATCCCAGTCATTGCCACACTCCAGACCATGATCCCAGTCACTGCTACTCTCCGGACCCTGATCCCAGTAACTGCCACACTCCAGACCATGATCCCAGGCATTGCCACTCTCCAGACCCTGATCCCAGGCACTGCCACTCTCCGGTTCCTGATCCCAGTAACTGCCACACTCCAGACCATGATCCCAGCCACTGCCACACTCCGGATCCTGATCCCAGTCACTACCACACTCCGGACACTGATCCCAGTAATGGCCACACTCCAGATCCTGATCCCAGTGACCGCCACACTCCAGACCCTGATCCCAGTCACTGCCACACTCCAGACCATGATCCCAGGCATTGCCACTCTCCAGACCCTCATCCCAGGCACTGCTTCTCTCCGGACACTGATCCCAGTAAAGGCCACACTCCAGATCCTGATCCCAGCGACCGCCACACTCCAGACCCTGATCCCAGTCACTGCCACTCTCCGGTTCCTGATCCCAGTAACTGCCACACTCCAGACCATGATCCCAGGCATGACACACTCCGGTTCCTGATCCCAGTCACTGCCACACTCCAGTTCTTAATTCCAGTCACCGCCACTCTCCGGATCCGGATTCCAGTGACTGCCACACTCCGGATTCTGATCCCAGTCACTGACACTCTCCAGACCCTGATCCCAGTAACTGCCACTCTCCGGACACTGATCCCAGTCACCGCCACTTTCCGGATCCTGATCCCAGTCACTGACACACTCCGGATCCTGATCCCAGTCACCGCCACACTCCGGATCCTGATCCCAGTCACTGACACACTACGGATGCTGATCCCAGTCACTGACACAC
>NW_025167705.1:0-1701 GCF_004010195.1 Chiloscyllium plagiosum | reverse complement strand
TCGTGGCTGATCATCCTCAATCAGTATCCTGTTTCTGCCTTATCCCCATAACCCTTGATTTCACTACCCTTAAGAGCTCTATCCAACTCTTTCTTGAAAGTATCCAGAGACTTGACCTCCACAGCCTTCTGGGGCAGAGCATTCCACACACCCACCACTCTCTGGGTGAAGTAGTTTCTCCTTAACTCTGTTCTAAATGGCCTACCCATTATTTTTAAACTGTGTCCTCTGGGACGGGACTCACCCATCAGCGGAAACATGCTTCTGCCTCCAGAGTGTCCAATTCTTTAATAATCTTATACTTCTCAATCAGATCCCCTCTCAGCCAACTAAATTCAAGCGTATACAAGCCCACTTGCACCAATCTTTCAGCATAAGATAGTCCTGCCATTCCGGGAATTGACCTCATGAACCTATGCTGCACTCCCTCAATAGCCAGAATGTCTTTCCTCAAATTTGGAGAACAAAACTGCGCACAATATTCCAGGTGCGGTCTCACCAGGGCCCTGTACAGCTGCAGAAGGACCTCTTTGCTTCTATACTCAATTCCTCTTGTTTTGAAGGCCAGCATGCTATTAGCTTTCTTCACTGCCTGCTGTACCTGCATGCTTCCTTTCATTGATTGATGTACAAGAACACCTAGATCTCGTTGTACTGCCACTTTACCTAACTTGACTCCATTTAGGTAGTAATCTGCCTTCTTGTTCTTGCCAACAAAGTGGATAACCACACATTTATCCACATTAAACTGCATTTGCCATGCATCCGTCCACTCACAAGCCTGTCCAGGTCACCCTGTATTCTCCTAACATCCTCCTCACATTTCACCCTGCCACCCAGAAAATTTGCTAATATTACTTTTAATAATATCAAGGGCTTGGGTGAAGATTCTGTGCAAGAAAATTCTCATAATCAGTCTGTGGATTTAGCAACTAGAGAAGGAGCAAAACTTGGTCTACTCTTGGGAAATAATGATATGGAGGTGCCAGTGTTGGACTGGAGTGGACAAAGTTAAAAGTCCAGATTATAGTCCAACAGGTATTTGGAAGTACGTGTTATCAGAGCACTGCTCCTTCACCAGGTAGCCTTTTTGACCTTGAGAAATAAAGCAGGGCAAGAGACTGAGGAGTCAATGGGACAGCACTTTGGGGCCAGTGATTATAATTCACTTTGCTATGTGGGAGGCTTTTAAAGAGAGGTTGATTAGACAGCCGGACAGATATGTCTATGTGAAAATGAAGGATAGAAATGGAATGGCAAGATGAGGCAATCATGGATGACAGGTGAAATTGTGGGACTAGCAAAGAGGAAAAAGGAAACATACATAAGATCGACATAAGCGTACATAAGCTTTGGAAGAATATCTGGAGGGTAGGACCAATCTGAAATGAGGAATTAAGAGGGCTAAAAGGGCTCATGAGATATCTTTAGCAAACAAGTTTAAGGAAAATCCTGAAGCCTTTTATTCATATATAAGGAGCAAGAGGGTAACTAGAGAAAGGGTTGGCCCACTCAAGGACAAAGGAGGGAAGTTATACATGGTGTCAGTGAAAATGGGTGAGATTCTTAATGGGTACTTTGCGTCAGTATTCACCGAGTAGAGGGACATGACAGATGTTGAGGTTAGGACTAGATGCTTGATTACTCTCGGTCAAGTTGGCAAAAGGTGGGAGCACGTGTTGGGTATTCTAAAAGGAATTA
>NW_025167704.1:0-1701 GCF_004010195.1 Chiloscyllium plagiosum | reverse complement strand
AGAGTGCACAACGCAAAGTTTGTAAGTTTGCAGATGACACTAAATTAGGAGACATAATTTACAGTGAGGAACATTATCAGAAATTACAGCAGTACCTTGATCAACTGTGGAAGTGGGTTGAGAAACAGCAAATGGATTTTAATATAGATAAGTGTGACGTCTTGCATTTTGGAAACACAAATCCAGGTAGGAGTTTAATGACGAATGAGAGGGCCTTAAAGCGTGTAGTGGAACAAACGGACGTTGGAGATCAGGTGCAGGGTTATCTGAAATTTAAGTCACAGATACACAGGGCAGTGAAGAAGGCTGTTGTCACACTGGCTTTCATCAGCGCATTGAGTATAAAAGTTGGGACGTTATGTTGCAGTTGTACAGGATGTTGATAAGGCTGCAGTTGGAGTATTGTGTTCAGTTTTGTTCACCTTGCTCTAGAAAGGCCATTACTGAACAAGAAAGTATGTAGAACAAATTTCCAAAGATGTTTCCTGGGCTAAAGGCTCTAAGTTATAGGCAGAGGTTGGACAGGTTAGAACTTATTTCTTTACAGCGTAGGAAACTGAGGTGGTTCTTATAGAAGTGTAGCTCTTATAAAATCATGAGAGGCGTGCATGTGGCGAATACTTCAATTTTTTCCCAATTTTGGCGAATCGAGTACTAGAGGGCATCCATTAATGTTTGGAAAGGATAAAAAATATAAAAAGGAAACTGAGGGGTAACTTTTTTACATAGAGTGTGGTAAGTATATGGACTGAGCTGTCAGTGGAAGTGATTGAGGTGGGTATAATAACAACATTGAAAAGGCATTTGGACAAATACAGAGATAGGAAAGGATTAGAGGGATACAGAACAAGGGCAGGGAGATGGGGAGAGTCTGCATGGACATTTTGGTTGCCATGGACCAGCTGAGCCAAATGGCCAGTCATACTGGCAGTCTCGTGCAATATGACTGTAAATGCGTGTGTTTTGGGGTGGAGACAGGGTGGGTGGAGTCTGAGATAAAATGTCATGGAAGGATATGTTCACAGGTTTCAGAATGCTGAAATGAAGACATTCCGACAGTATCGTGCAACATGGGTCAGTATTTCGAAGAATTATGAGTGAAAAGGAATATTGCTGTGAGTTCAGTCGATGGAGAGTTTTGGATGAGCATTAGTTCTGCAGCATTGTAACTGGGATGGAGGACAGCAGAATCTTCGCCTCACTGGGCAGAATCAAACAAAAAAGTGTCTCAGTGACATTTTCATTGAGTGGGACAGAGGGGTTGTCTTCACGAAGCCGAGCTAGCTTCCTGGTGCTATCTTACCAAGTTCATCTCATTAACCACCCATCCCAATCTATGGTGTCCCTCCCATACAATGCCAGCCCGATTCTCCCACCCATCATGACTGGATGTACTCACAGTCGCCCGGATGAACCTGGGTATTCCGTGATCCTGACCATGGGGCCATCTTAAAAAGGCCAATGTGCACATGGTTGCGCTTTCTCAGTTTGGAGCTGCCCTGCACATTTTCCCCAAGCATGGCAATGAAGGGGAAATTCCAACGTATTCCCAGTTTCAGGAAAACGGTTGTGCCGCAGTGTGTAACACGTAAAAGGATGTGCGTTTTTTAAATCACACACAATTAAAATCCTTCATGACACAATTTAGTCCTTCAAATATGCTCCAATATTCAATACGTTCGGGGGTGATCTGATGGTTTT
>NW_025167703.1:0-1701 GCF_004010195.1 Chiloscyllium plagiosum | reverse complement strand
ACACTGTGCAGCACCATCACACTGTGTAGCACCGTCACACTCTGCAGCACCTCACGCTGTGCAGCACCTCACACCGTGCAGCACCTTCACAAAGTACAGCAACTCCACACTGTGCAGCACCTTGACACTGAGCAACACCTTCACACTGTGCAGCAACTCACACTGTGGAACACCTTCACGCTGTGTAACACCTCACTCTGTGCAGTACCTCACACTGTGCAGCACCGCACACTGTGCAGCACCTCACACTGTGCAGCACCTTCACACTGTGCAGCACCTCACAGTGAGCACCAGCACCACACTGTGCAGCATCTTCACACTGTTCAGCACCACCAGACTGTGCAGCACCTTCACACTGTGCAGCACCTTCACACTGTGCAGCATCTCACACCGTGCAGCACCTTCACACTGTGCAGCATCTCACACCGTGCAGCACCATCACACTGTGCAGCACCATCACACTGTGCAGCATCTGACACTGTGCAGCACCATCACACTGTGCAGCATCTCACACCGTGCAGCACCATCACACTGTGCAGCACCTCACACTGTGCAGCATCTCACACCGTGCAGCACTTTCACACTGTGCAGCACCTCATAATCTGCAGCACCTTCACACAGTGCAGCACCTCACACTGTGCAGCACCTTCACACTGTGCAATACCTTCACACTGTGCAGCACCTCACACTGTGCAGCACCACCACACTGTGCAGCACCTTCATACTGTGTAGCACCCCACACTGTGCAGCACCTTCATACTGTGCAGCACCTCACACTGTGCAGTACCTCACACTGTGCAGCACCATCACACTGTGAAGCACACCACACTGTGCAGCACCTTCACACTGTGCAACACCTTCACACTGTGCAGCACCTCACACTGTGCAGCACCTCACACTGTGCAGCACCTCACACTGTGCAGCACCTTCATACTGTGTAGCACCCCACACTGTGCAGCACCTCACACTGTGTTGCATCTTCACACTGTGCAGCACCACACACTGTGTAGCTCCACCACACTGTGCATCACCTTCACACTGTGCATCACCTTCACACTGTGCAGCACCTCACAGTGTGTAGCACCACCACACTGAGCAGCACCTCACACTGTCCAGCACCTCACACTGTGGAGCACCACCAATCTGTGCAGCACCTTCACACAGTGTATCTCACACCGTGCAGCACCCTCACACTGTACAGCACCTCACACTGTACAGCACCTCACACTGTGCAGTACCTCACACTGTGCAGCACCTCACATTGTGCAGCACCTTCACACTGTGCAGCACCTCACACTGTGTAGCACCACCACACTGTGCAGCGCCTCACACTGTCCAGCACCTCACACTGTGTAGCACCACCAATCTGTCCAGCACCTTCACACAGTGTATCTCACACCGTGCAGCACCTTCACACTGTACAGCACCTCACACTGTGCAATACCTCACACTGTGCAGTACCTTCACACTGTGCAGTAGCTCACACTGTGAATCAACACCACACTGAGCAGCACCTCACACTGTCCAGCACCTCATACTCTGCAGCACCTTCGCACAGTGCAGCATCTCACACTGTGCAGCACCACCATGCTGTGCGGTCCTTCACACTGTGCAGCACCTCACACTGTGCAGCACCTTCACACTGTACAGCACCTCACACTGTGCGGTACCTCACACTGTGTAGCACCTTCACACTGTGTA
>NW_025167702.1:0-1701 GCF_004010195.1 Chiloscyllium plagiosum | reverse complement strand
ACGTTTTTAAAGCTAAGGTAAGTTTTTTTTAAAGAAATAACTAATTAATTAAGGGATATGGTGAGAAGGTTGGTAAATGGTTCTGCGTCCACGAAATGATCAGCTATGATCTTAATGAATGGCAGAGCAAGCTCAAAGGGCAAGACGGCCTTCTCCTGTTCCTAGTTCTTTTGTTGTTATATTTTACATTCCTCCCGCACTCTTGACTTTCAGGTGCTGGTGTTGGATTAGGATGGACAAAATTAAAATTCACAGAACACCAGGTTATAGTCCACCAGGTTTATTTGGAAGCACTCACTTTGCAGCTTCTTCATCAGATGGTTGTGTGATTTTTAACTTTGTGTCTC
Organism: Chiloscyllium plagiosum; assembly: GCF_004010195.1. Classification (NCBI taxonomy): domain Eukaryota; kingdom Metazoa; phylum Chordata; class Chondrichthyes; order Orectolobiformes; family Hemiscylliidae; genus Chiloscyllium; species Chiloscyllium plagiosum. The sequence goes on along the minus strand of NW_025167702.1, from coordinate 1,354 downwards.
ACTCTTGTAACTGATAAACAGCAACAAAAGCCACGAAGCAGTGCACATGCTCCAGGCAACAATGCAGGGAGAGGCATAATAGGCTGGGGCCATTTTCCCTGGAGTGTCATAGGCTGAGGTGTGATGTTGAAGAGGTTTATAAAATTGTGAGGGGCATGGATAGCGTAAATAGACAAGGTGTTTATCCTGGAGTAGTGGAGCCCAGAACTAGAGGATATAGGTTTAGGGTGAGAGGGGAAAATTCAAAAGGAGCCTAAAGGGCAACCATAATTGTAACATTTAAAAGGCATTTGAATAGGAAGGGTTCAGAGGGATGTCGGTCAAGTGCTGGCAAAAGAGAATAGTTTAGGTTAGAATATCTGATTTGCATAGATAGGTTGGACTGAAGAGTCTGTTTTTGTGCTAGACATCTCTGACTGTGGGATCATAAAAGTGAACACTGCTCTGATTCACCTCTGGGCTCCTTGATGTCCACTTGTTTGTTATCTAGCTTCCTCAGTCTCACATGAGTGTATTTTTGCCATGTTTTGTATTTTACTACTACGTTCACAGACCTTTTTGTAAATGGATTGTCCACTGCTGCCCGAATCCTGACCGTATGCTGCTCCATTATCAGGTTATTTTTCCACAATATCTTTTGACAGTCAAGAATTCTTTTTTCCAATAGTGAGTGGATTTTTCTTCCATTTCTGACAGGCAAATTCTGCACCATTTGCATTCCCTATAATTCATATTGCACTCCCTGAAACATCATGTGTATTTCTCCTTCCACAGATACCAGTGATCATTTCCAAAGCCCTGTTGCCTGTGGAGAGGGTGATGTTTGACTTCCTTGTACAGCTGCAGTTTGAATGGTGAAGGTGCTCTCACAATGTGGTTGGGTAGGAGACGTTACAGATTATTCACTCAGCGATAGTGAAAAGTCGAAGATATCTGTACAAATCAACATGTTTTTAATTTCACAAAAACATTGAGAACTTTTGACATAAGGCCACAGCTGGACAATATTATGTCCGGTGACCAAAACCATTGCCAAATAAGCAATTTTTCAGGAATGCCTTAAAGGAAGAAAACAGATCTTAGAGGTTGGGAATTCCAGACCGTGTTGCCTTGAAATCTATAGAAACAGTCACATGCTGAACTCAAAAATAAACACATCATTGGGAGTCTAAACTAAAATGAGTTATTGAGATATGAAAGGGTGTGTGGTGCACGAAGATAGGAATGATTACAGCCCGGAATTAAGTCAGGGGTGTGAAAGTAAATTGTTGTTGCTTATAAATGGGAGCCTTTTGATGGATCAGCAAGTTCTGGTACAAGCGAGCACTTGGGTGGTAGAGTTTTCAATATTCTG
>NW_025167701.1:0-1701 GCF_004010195.1 Chiloscyllium plagiosum | reverse complement strand
TTCACTACAATATTCACCAGGACAGCTGTTCACTACAGCATACACTGGGACAGCTGTTCACTACACTATACACTGGGACAGCTGTTATCTAAAACATACACCGGGACAGCTGTTCACTACAATATTCACTGGGACTGCTGTTCTCTACAATATACACTAGGACAGCTGTTCACAACATTATACACCGGGACAGCTGTTCACTATAATATACACCGGGATAGCTGTTCACTACAATATACACCGGGACAGCTATTCTTTACAACATACACCAGGTCATCTGTTCACTACAATATACACCGGGACAGCTGTTCACTACAATATACACCGGGACAGCTGTTCTCTACAATAAACACCAGGACAGCTGTTCACTACAACATACACCGGGACAGCTGTTCACTACAGTCTACACCGGGACAGCTGTTCACTACGATATACACCGGGACAGCTGTTCACTACAATATACACCGGGACAGCTGTTCTCTACAATATACACAGGGACAGCTGTTCTTTACATTAAACACCAGGACAGCTGTTCACTACAATATACACCAGGACAGCTGTTCACTACGATATAAACCGGGACAGCTGTTCTCTACAATAAACACCAGGAGAGCTGATCTCTAGAATATACACCGGGACAGCTGTTCACTACTATAAACACCAGGACAGCTGTTCACTACATCATACACTGGGACAGCTGTTCACTACGATATACACAGGGTCAGCTGTTCACTACGATATACCCTGGTAGAGCTGTTCACTACAATAAACACCAGGACATCTGTTCTCTACAATATACACCGGGCCAGCTGTTCTCTACAACATACCCCAGGACAGCTGTTCTCGACAATATACACCGGGACAGCTGTTCACTACAATATGCACCAGGACAGCTGAACTCTACACTATGCACCAGGATAGCTGTTCACGACAATACACACCGGGACAGCTGTTCTCTACAATATACACCGGGACAGCTGTTCACTACAATATGCAACAGGACAGCTGTACTCTACACTATGCACCAGGACAGCTCTTCACTACAATACACACCGGGACAGCTGTTCACTACAATATACACCGGGACAGCTGTTCACTACAACATACACCAGGCCAGCTGTTCTCTACAACATACTCCGGGACAGCTGTTCTCTACAACATACACCGGGGCAGCTGATCACTACAATATACACCGGGACAGCTGCTCACTACAATATATACCGGGACAGCTGTTCTCTACAATATACACCGAGACAGCTGTTCACTATGATATACACCGGACCGCTGTTCTCTGCAACATACACCGGGACAGCTGTTCTCTACAACATACACCGGGACAGCTGTTCTCTACAATATACACCGGGACAGCTGTTCACGACAATATATACCGGGACAGCTGTTCTCTACAATATACACCGAGACAGATGTTCACTACAATATACACCGGGACAGCTGTTCACTACAACATACACCGGGACAGCTGTTCTCTACAACAAACACCGGGACAGCTGTTCTCTAAAATAAACACAGGGACAGCTGTTCTCTACAATATACACTAAGACAGCTGTTCACTACAATATACACCAAGACAGCTGTTCTCTACAATAAACACCAGGACTGCTGTACACTACAATAATCACCAGGACTGCTGTACACTACAATATACAACGGGACAGCTGTTCACTACGACATACACCGGGA
>NW_025167700.1:0-1701 GCF_004010195.1 Chiloscyllium plagiosum | reverse complement strand
TGACGGTCAGTACTAATGGATGGCCATGCCGTCTGAGTGTCGCACTGCGAGAGAGTTACTACTGAGGGAGCGCTGAACTGTGAAAGGGTTAGAACTGAGGGAGCACGGCACTCTGAGGGTATTAGTACTGAGGGATCACCGCGCTGTGAGGGGATCAGTACTGAGGGAGCACCACACTATGTGTCGGACAGTCAGTACTGAGTGATTGTTGCATTGCCAGAGGGTCAGTACTGAGACAGTGATGAACACTCAAGGGGACATTACTGAGGGAACACTACACGGTCTGTGTGTCAGTTCTGAGGGAGTGTTGTTTCAGAGGGTCAGTACTGAGGCAGTGCTGCACTGTCAGAGGGTCTTTACGGAGGGAGTGCTGCACTGTCAGAGGTTCAGTACTGAGGGAGTGCTGCACTGTCGGAGGGTCAGTACTGAGGGAGCGCTGCACTGTTAGAGGGTCAGTACTGAGTGATTGCCACACTATCAAATGAGCTGAATGGCCTAATGTCTGCTCCCATGTCTTGTGGACGAAGAGGAATATCTGAAATTGTTCAGTACATTTCTGCCTCTGCTTCCTGCAGACCCTGCTCAGTAATGATTCCCACGTCCAGGTTCCAGAGACTGTGTTCTTCCAAACAGTCTTCATTTGGTTACCACCCTCTTTTCCCAGGGATCAATTTTTCGTTTCACGTGACTGACCTGCCAGCTCAAAGGGATATTTCCATGCTGCACGGCTGAGGTTTATTCTTCAGCTACCGTCTGCTCATCCCAAATGAATCCCACTGCCCCACACTCAGCACAGTCGTGTGTTCCTTATTTCTGAGCTTCCCAATGCTAAACCACATCCAGAATGACATCCCACACTCCTCCAAATCGTATTGCTGGCTATTTGTCTGGGAACGAGGTGTGCTAAGAGAGGAAATAAAAATCTGAAAGGACTTTACAGTGACATTAAGGGTGAATTGATAATGAGATAAAGAGTAGGTTGTGGAACACAGTGAGAATTTGTGCAAGGACCGAGAGGCTACAGTGAATGGATGCATTTTGTCAGCGTCATTGGTACAGGGTTGGTATGAAATCGTGGAGATGCTCTGTGATACAATTAAATGTATTAGCATATATAGGGAGAGAGATGGTTCTGAGTGGTCTGGCCTTCTTACAAACCAGTAAATCTCCAAAGACGGTGGAAAAGTATCTCGGTTTACCGAATGAGGTGATGGAGGAAGTAGCAGGGACACTTGCAAACATTTTCAAATCCCCTCTGGCCACAGGAGAGATGCCGTCGGACTGACCATGTGGTACTGTTATTCAAGTAGGAACATGGGATATACCAGGCAGCTACAGGCCAGTCAGGCTAATATCGTGGGTGGGACGTCTGTTGGAAGCAATTTTTGGAGATAGAATTAATCAGCATTTACAGGGACTGGAGTTCATGATGAACAGTCAGAATGGTTGTGTTAAGGGGAGGTCAGGACTGACCAATGGGATTGCACTTTTTAAGGAGGTGACCAGGTCTGTAAATAAGGGCAAAACTTTCCTGTCGCCTGCTTGGAGGTCAGTAAGGCTTTTATCAGGACCCATACTGGAAACTGATAGTGAACATATAAACTCAAGATCCAAGGAATTTGGCACAGAATGCTGAGTGGCAGGAAGCAGAGAGTGATGGCCCAGTAAGAAATCTCTGTCTGTTCATGTCTCACTGTTGGG
>NW_025167699.1:0-1701 GCF_004010195.1 Chiloscyllium plagiosum | reverse complement strand
CAATGTGCTATTTGATCTGTTCCCATCAGCGAGGCACTGGGAACACCATTACCTCACTCTGACTTTGTGCCAAAATGCTCAATAGGACCCTACCTCTGTGTAATTGGCAGCTAACATTGCTATCAATCTGGCCAGAAACACCTCACCCTGGTGGAGACATTGTCATGATGTGGCCTTTTGAAATTGCCCAGGTTCCTTCAGTTCCAACTGTGTCTGCAGGAACAGAGAACTTACAGCCCGTTACAGCAGTTGAAGGGGAAGTGGGGATTTGGAACAATCCATCATAATTCAGAATCATAGAATGCTACAGCTGTTATAGTACTGAACAAACTAATACACACATTGTATTTGTGAGGGCTCTCTGCACTGATAACCTGGCTAATTTCACAACCTACCTTTCATTGAATTCGCTCTAATTCCCGGTAATTCCCCATTTTATTTCCCTGAGTTAACCAGACGATGCTAAAAAGGAGAATGCAAATGTCACTGTTGGACAGATTGTGGCACAAATCCTATTTCCTCATTGACAATTGGTTCCTTTGCCAGCCATCACCAGTCCGTCCTTACCTTTCACCATGATCAATGTAACCTGTCAGTTTCCCTTGTTGAACACACTGTCAGATAGAGCCAGGGACTTGGAGACAGAAGACAGCACGGAAAGCAGCCACATGGCGTTTCGGGTTTGTCTCAGTGAAGCCCAATCAACGTTGTGCCTGAAGGATGCTTGAACCAGCTTAGATCGGAGGGTCTAACACTCTCCTCACTGGGTTTTTCCAGACACGCAAATGCAGCACGATTCCTATCATCCATTTTATCCCCACCACAAACACTCTCTCCATCGATCAATCTTTTTCTTTCAATGAAATTCTCCCAAAGTGAGCAAGGTACAACCTTCCCTGAGAAACCCATGCTGACTCTCCTGGATTAATCACTCCCTGTTGAAATAACCATTTAGAGAATCTCTCTGAGTTTTGCCAGCTCTGGAAGTGTAACAGCAGCTGGTATCCCATCCTAAAACATTTAGAAAATTTCTGACAGATGGATCTCATTGACTTCATCTCGGGGTTTTCCATTGAACATCGCTTCAAAGGTGCCACCGTGCAATGGCTGAGATCCAAACTATACCCCCATCCCCCGCCAGCTGGGTGATCGCGATTCTCAAACACACTTTACAACACCGGCATCATCACTAATTGAATTGGGGCTGAAATAAAAACAGAAATAGCTGGCGAAACGGTTCTGCTGAGTTTCTCCAACAATCTCCATGTTGGGGTTCAGCTCTCCAGGATCTGCAGGACTGTGTTTGTAATCCCAGGGACATTGACCCACGGAAGGGGATATTGGGTCAGGTGACGGTCTACCTCATTCATTGGGTAAGATGTCAAGGAGCATCTTAAACCGGAGAGGGATCGGGGGTGATTGGAGCCGTTTATAGAGAGAGAGTACAGAAGGTAAGACAGCTCAGCTCAAAGCATGGCACTTAATGCTGCCCCGATTAAAATATTGAAGATGGCAGAGGGGCAGATGAGCTGAGACAGGCTGGGAGCTGGACGATATTGATGATGTGGAAGGACAGTGTGTGCATCTGATAACATTCTGTCAGTCTGACTAATAGCAGTCATTCCTGGCACTGGATTCACTGAGGGGTCAAGGGTCTGTGAACAGAGTGGTCTGTCCCTGGAAAACTGGTTGGAAACAGAG
>NW_025167698.1:0-1701 GCF_004010195.1 Chiloscyllium plagiosum | reverse complement strand
TATTTCTTCACGTTTTGATTATTTCCAGGATGTTTAGATTAGATTACATTACAGTGTGGAAAAAGGCCCTTCGGCCTAACAAGTCAAAGTTGGTTGATTGGTGAGACATTTCTCAATCTACGGAAACTGGTATTTTTTAGACAACTCAGCATCGGCGATGAGAAGATGAAACTGCTCCAGGTGATGCTTAAACTCAGAACCTCGGTATTGCTCACTCTGCCATATAAGTACGGCGCGCTGACCGATGACTCCACAGGAGCGAGATGCTTTTCGATTGCTTAATATCACGTTCCAATATCACAGGTTATACCTCAACAGTTGACAAATTGGCCGTGATGTAAAATTTTCCGGTTGTATTTACACGTGGTTCCTCACTTATTTGAGGAATTTGCTTAATTACATAGTGCTAAACTGGATTGATATTGAAAAAATGTATTTTCAATATTTTCCTCGATTGCTCTCTGACCAATTGAGGCCTTTAGTCAGTAGAAACATTACAATCACATTCGCGGGTCGCCTCAATGACTGATCACCACCGTATCTTTGGCACCAAGTTCCAGAAGTTGATCTTGCTCTGAGTTTTGGCATCACAAATAGAAACATATCCTGGCTGTGGAGTAAAAGAAAGACCTTTTAGATTGGAGATCAGGAGAAACCTCTTCAGCCAGAGAGTGGTGGAATTCAAAAAGCTGTAGAGGCCAGTGGGTGATTGAGTATATTTAAGATTGAGATAGATTGGTTCTTGAGTATCAAGGGGATCCAGGCTTACAGGGAGCAAGCGGGAGAATGGAATTGAGAAACTTATCAGCCATGATTGAATGGAGGAGAGTACTCGATGGGTTGAATGGCCTGATTTCTGCTCCTCTGTCTAATGGTCTTACGATCTATTCATCAAGTGAACATATGAAAGAATATTTTCATTTTAAACAGAACAAATGCAAATAACACATGCAGCCACTCAGCCCATCGAACCCGCCTCGCTGTTCAGTGAGATCATGGGCCGCTCCTACATCATCGCTACTTTTCTGTACTATCCCCTGAGCTCTTGGTGTTTTTATGGAGGCGTGGGAAAATGCCACAGTTGTCAGATCATGTCCCACCCAAAGCAGTTTTTATGAACATAGATCAGGGCTTCTTGGAACATTTGGCTCAGGCAAATGACGGAGAGTGAAATTCAGTGAAACAGAACAGACCCCAGTTTCCAGCTTTGTCAATCTTTCAAAATTCTTCATGTACAAAGTGGAAGAAAATGGTTGAATAATCCGTTAATGGACAGGGCCCAGTCCCAGGGGAAAGGATACACTGGAAACAGAATGAGAAGGAGATGTTCTTGAAACTCTTCCCAGCTTCAAATTCCTGGAGCAAGGTGGGATGGACTTCGCTCTGAGCCAGTCTCAGCTGATAAGGCAAACGCTGCCCATTTTATTGGATGGTTCGTTCGAGGAAGTCTGTGGTTCCCGCTTCGGGCTTTGTTATATTGTACACATGGGAGAGGTCAGCAGTTCCAATCCCGGATGAGTACTTCTTGCTTGTTCTCAGTTTCGCCAAAATGCACGATCCGCTTTCCAACAAAACAGCTTCGCTCAATGCGGTTGGACTACCTGAAGTAGAGATGGGGCATTGGCTATCACTTGGTCAAAGTGAAAACAAGTGTCTCTGTGTGTTCGTCCTCGCCATCCGACTCTGAGTGAATCCCCCCAG
>NW_025167697.1:0-1701 GCF_004010195.1 Chiloscyllium plagiosum | reverse complement strand
ATCTCATATCTACTTCTTTTTACTCCAAGCCCCTTAATCATTTTAAGTAGCAAATTTAAAACAGAGTTGAGGAGAAACTACTTCTCCCAAAGGGATATAAATCTGTGGCATTCGCTGCCCCAAACTGCAGTGGATGCTGAAACAGTGAGTAAATTTAAGGAGGAGTCAGACAGATTTTTAATTGGTGATGGGTTGAAAGGATATGGGGAGAAGGCAGGAAAATGGAGGTGAGGAGCATATCAGCCGTAATCGAATGACGGAGCAGATTCGATGGGCTGAATGCCTTAATTTTGCTCCTATATCTTATGAACTTATGAACTTAAGTGCCAAATGCACAGCATAAGTTTTCGAAGGTGACTCACCAGCCATTTTCTCATGGAAAATTAGGGAGGGCAATAAATCCTGCAATGCTCATTTCACATCTGAATGATTTTTTTTAATTGTATTTCTTATTGCACTGTTCAATCCTTTACTTCATCTCCCCTCCCTGCTAGTTCAGGGAAGTCTTTAATTCGCTTGTAATAGATGATTGAATGTCTTAAATAGCAGAGAGATGAATACGTTAATGAATTTCCCATTCCTCAAGGTCATTTGTTCGAAACCAAAGGCTAATCTAAAATCCTCGATAGCCCCTCACCACGTATCCACCCTCAGAGGCTCATGGGTCAAAAACAGTGCCTATGTAACACTGAATCAAACTGCAGATGTAGTCTCACAAAAGCCAGCAATGACTGCTGATTACAAATATCAGCACTTTCTCAGACAGGAAATCCTGGATTTATGAGATTGTTCTTCAGGTTTCAATTCAGATCCAGAGGGCCTTGATACTGCTTTTCTCCCATTGAATCATACAGCATGGAAACAGGACCTTCAGTCTAACACATTCACGCTGACCAGACATCTCAATCTGACCTATTCCTTTTTGCCACCATTTGGTCCATATCCCTCTAAACCCTTTCTCTTCATATACCCATCCAGATGCCTTTTAAATGTTGTCACTCTACCAGCCTCCACCACTTCCTGTGGCAGCTCGTTCCACACATGCACCACCCTCTGCTTGAAAACGTTACTCCTTTTCAAATCTTTCTCCTCTCACCTTAAACCCTCTAGTTTTGGACTCAGCCATCCTAGGTTCAAGACTTCCTGACCTCCATCATTTTGTCTGAATTGCCTATTGAGCTTAGCAATGGCATCCACAGGTGGGCCTGTGGAATTCATTGCCATGGAGCGCAGTGGAGGCCGCAACATTAAATGTCTTCAAGGCAGAGATTGATAAATTCTTGATCTCACAAGGAATTAAGGGATACAGGGAGAGTGAAGTTGAAATGCCCATCAGCCACGATTAAATGGCAGAATGGACTTGATGGGCCAAATGGCCTTACTTCCACTCCTATGTATTATGGTCTTATAAGAGTGTAGGTGCCGCATACGGTGAAGAAGTCAAGTAGTACGTTGGCCTTCATACAGAGGGGATTTGAGTACAGGAGCAGGGATATCTTGTTCCAACTGTACAGTGGCATTTGTAAAAGCACAGCTAGAGTATTGTATGCAGTTTCGGTCTCCTTCTCCGAGTAAGGATATTCCAGCTATGGAGGAAGTACAACAATGGTTTACCAGACTGATTCCTGAGGTGGCTGGACTCACAAACAGGGAGAGACTGGATTAGCTAGGAGTCAAGAGAGTGGTGCTGGAAAAGCACAG
>NW_025167696.1:0-1701 GCF_004010195.1 Chiloscyllium plagiosum | reverse complement strand
AGTAGGTAACAGAATAGTGTGTGCAGTGAGTCCCAGAGCAACGTGGGAAATGAGTAACAGAACAGCGTGTGCAGAGAGGTCCGGAGCAGCGTGGGAAGTGAGTAACAGAACAGTGTGTGCAGTGAGTCCCAGAGCGTGAGTAACAGAACAGTGTGTGCAGTGAGTCCCAGAGCAGCGTGGGGAGTGAGTAACAGAACAGCATGTGCAGTGTATCCCTGAGCAGCGTGGTAAGTGAGTAACAGAACAGCGTGTGCAGTGAGTGCTGGAGCAGCGTGGGGAGTGAGTAACAGAACAGTGTGTGCAGTGAGTCCCGGAGTAGCGTGGATAGTGAGTAACAGAACAGCGTGTGCAGTGTGTCCCGGATCAGCGTGGGGAGTGAGTAACAGAACAGTGTGTGCCATGAGTCCCAGACCAGCGTGGGGAGTGAGTAACAGTTCAGCGTGTGTAGTGAGTCCCGGAGCAGCGTGGGGAGTGAGTAACAGAACAGCATGTGCAGTGAGTCCCGGAGCAGCGTGGGAAGTGAGTAACACAACAGTGTGTGCAGTGTGTCCCGGAGCAGCGTGGGGAATGAGTAACAGAACAGCGTGTGCAGTGTATCCTGGAGCAGCGTAGGGAATGAGTAACAGAACAGCGTGTGCAGTGAGTCCTGGAGCAGCGTGGGGAGTGAGTAACAGAACAGCGTGTGCAGTGAGTCCTGGAGGGACGTGGGGAGAGAGAAAAAGAACAGCGTGTGCAGTGTATCCCGGAGCAGCGTGGGGAGTGAGTAACAGAACAGCGTGTGCAGTGAGTCCCGGTGCAGTGTGGGGAATGAGTAACAGAACAGTGTGTGCAGTGTGTCACGGAGCAGCGTGGGGAGTGAGTAACAGTTCAGCTTATGCAGTGAGTCCCGGAGCAGCGTGGGGAATGAGTAACAGAACAGTGTGTGCAGTGAGTCCCGGAGCAGCATGGGAAGTGAGTAACACAACAGTGTGTGCAGTGTGTCGCGGAGCAGCGTGGGGAGTGAGTAACAGAACAACGTGTGCAGTGAGTCCTGGAGCAGCGTGGGGAGTGAGTAACAGAACAGCGTGTGCAGTGAGTCCCGGTGCAGCGTGGGAAGTGAGTAACACAACAGTGTGTGCAGTGTGTCGCGGAGGGGCGTGGGGAGTGAGTAACAGAACAGCGTGTGCAGTGAGTCCTGGAGCAGCGTGGAGAGTGAGTAACAGAACAGTGTGTGCAGTGAGTCCCGGAGCAGCGTGGGGAGTGAGTAACAGAACAGCGTGTGCAGTGAGTGCCGGAGCAGTGTGGGGAGTGAGTAACAGAACAGCATGTGCAGTGAGTCCTGGAGGGACGTGGGGAGAGAGTAAAAGAACAGCGTGTGCAGTGTATCTCGGAGCAGCGTGGGGAGTGAGTAACAGAACAGCGTGTGCAGTGAGTCCCGGTGCAGTGTGGGAAGTGAGTAACACAACACTGTGTGCAGTGTGTCACGGAGCAGCGTGGGGAGTGAGTAACAGAACAGCGTGTGCAGTGAGTCCTGGAGGGACGTGGGGAGTGAGTAACAGAACAGTGTGTGCAGTGTGTCACGGAGCAGCGTGGGGAGTGAGTAACAGTTCAGCGTATGCAGTGAGTCCCGGAGCAGCGTGGGGAATGAGTAACAGAACAGTGTGTGCAGTGTGTCGCGGAGGAGCGTGGGGAGTGAGTAACAGAACAACGTGTGCAGTGTGT
>NW_025167695.1:0-1701 GCF_004010195.1 Chiloscyllium plagiosum | reverse complement strand
AATGAATACCAGGCTGAACATTTCCCATTAACTAACGCCCTCTGTCTTATTTCATCGAGCCAATTTCTGATCTAAACTGATATATCACTCTCACTCCCATGGCTGCCTTCGCAAAACCGTGTTGACTTACCCCGAATGAACTTATTACTCTCTAGATGATTAGCAATCCTATCTCTTATAAACTTTTCGAACACTTTACCCACAAAAACACGTAAGGCTCACTTGTCTCCAATTAACAGGGATGTCTCTAATCCCCTTCTTGAAGAAGGGGACAACATTTGCTATCCTCCAGTCTTGTGGCATTATTCTTGCAGAAAATGACAACATAAAGATCAAAGCCAAAATCTCTGCTAGTCTGCTCCCTGGGTTCCCAGCGAGTCCTAGAATAAATCTCATCCGGACAAGGGAATCTATTTATTTTGAGATTTTCCAGATTTGTTCCTCCTTATGAACCTCAATCCCGTCTTGTCGTGCAACCTGTATCACATTATGCGTCTCGATAACATCGTCTTTTTTTAAGTGTTTATATTGTTGAAAAATACCCATTTAGCGTTTTCCCTTTCTCCTCGGACTCCACGCACAACTTCCCACCACTAACCTTGATTGTCCCTCACCTTTCGCTCATCACTCTTTTATTCCTGATATACCTACTTACTGTAATGCCAACTAACGAACACAAAGTGATATTCATGGACTGAACAACAAGTAATTTGACATTGTTGAACAACCAAATATCTAGATATTTAGGAGGACTCCAAATTCAGATTTGTTTTCAACTCTGGGTGGCACTGGTTTTCTTTTATCAATACACAATCATAGTTGGTGACAAAATGAGAAATTACTGGAAATGCTCAGTAAGCGTGGTAATGGGTACATCTTTGCGGAACAAGAATCACTGGTACCAGACAAGTTATTTGTTAACAAGCTATTTGTTATCCAGTGGGAACATAACCTTTATTGTCAGATGATTTATGCATATGAAGAGTGATGTCTTGCTTCAGTTGGATGAACAAATTGGTCAGATTGCACCTGGAGGACTGCGTGCAGGTTTGATTCTTTATCTTGGGAAATATATTATTTCCATAGATAGAAGGCAAAGTCAGTTTTAATAGGCTTCTGCCAAGGACAACTATTTCAAATAGGTTCATTACAAACCAAGCCTGTGTTCGCCGGTGTTTCAAAGAGTGAGAAATTATTTTATTGAAAGTGACAAAACACTGATTGGATTTCTGCTTCTGACGTATTTCTGGCTATTGGTGTAGCATTTATAAATTCCTTGAAACAGTGAACTGCATTCCGAACTGATTTTCACTGCAATGGGAGACAGATTGTTCTTCCTACGAGCAGAGGGATAAGAACAGACTGTTACCATGAGGCGTACGAACAATAGCACTTCAGGGAGAATACACTGAATATAAATTCAATTATGTTTGTTCAGATAATCCTAAACTCAAATTTCCTGTTCGTTCCCTGAAACAGTTGACTCGCTGAATGATTAAAATGTCTCTCTCTGACCAAGATACTCATGATCCATGCTCAATGGCTTTCAAACTATTCTCCAATTGTGTCCTTCCCTCTGATGAAAGGTTTGCTGGTCTTTATTCGTCCTGTTTATTTCAATCACTCCGTGTGAAACCCAAACCTACATTGGATGTTGTCCTTTTCCGATCGCCAGAGACAAAATGAATAAAAATGTTTCAG
>NW_025167694.1:0-1701 GCF_004010195.1 Chiloscyllium plagiosum | reverse complement strand
TGGCTCTGCAGCAGCATTACTGATCGAGCTGGTGGGATGCAAATGGATATAACAGCTGGAATACGTGCCAGCAAACAGGGCTACGTGCGTGGCAAACAGCAGAAGCTGTAAGTGATAGACAGAGCTAATTGATCCCACAAGCATTGGATCAGATCTAAGCTCTGCAGTCCTTCCGCTTCTAGTTGAGAAACGCTGGGGACAATTAAACGATTCACTGGAGGAAGATATTCCACAAATATCCCCACCCTTAATGATGTAATAGCCCAGCACCTCACTGTAAAAGATTAGGCTGATGCATTTATGACGAGCTTCAGTCAGGAGTGCTGAGTGGATGATCCATCTCCGCCTCCTCCAGTAGTCCGCAGCAATTCAATTACCAGCTATCAACAAATTTGATTCAGTCCACGTGATATCCAGATTCAGTTGGAGACACTGGATACTCCAACGTTTACACATGCTGAAAACATTCTGGCAATAGTACTGAAAACTTGTACTCCTGAACTTGTCACTGCCCTAGCAAAGCTGTTCCAATACCGTTACAACAACGACATTTACTCGATTATGTGGAAAATTACCCAAGTATCTCCTATACACAAAAAGTAGAACAAATCCAATCCGGCCAATCACCAACCCATCAGTCTATACTCGATCAATAGTGAATTGATGGAAGATGTCAGTGCTTTCAAGCAGCACCTGCTCAGCAATAACCTGGTCAATGACGCTCCACCAGGGCCACTCAGCTCCTGCTCTCATTTCCTTGGTTCAACTATGGACAAAAGAACTGAATTCCAAAGGTGGGGTGAGAGTGACAGTCCTTTAAAACAAGGCAGCCTTCAACCAAGTGTTGGCATCAAGGCACCTGAGCAAAACTGGAACCAATGTGTATCCGGGGCAAATTCCTCGCTGGTTAGAATCATACCTGACACGTAGGAAGGTGGTCATGGTTGATGAAGGTCAGTCAATTCAGCCCTATGACAAGTCTGTAGGAGTCCCTCGGGCAGTGGGGGAAGCACAACATCTTCAGTGCTGCTTCATTAATGACTTTCCCTCTATTATAATGTCAGAAGTGGGGAAGTTCGCCAATGATTGTGCAATGTTCTGCAACATTTATAGTTCCTGAGATACGGAAACAGGCCATATCCAAATGCGACTAGCTCTGGACAGTATCCACGCTGACACGTGGAAAGTAATATTCAGGCCACACAATTGCCAGACCGTGACTATCACCACTAAAATAAAATCTAACCAATGCCCCTTGGCATTCAGTAGTGGTACCACAACTGAATCCCCCAGTATCAGAATCCTGATGGGTAATCATTGCGCAGAAACTCACTGGACACGCCACATAAACACAGTAACTGCAGGAGCAGGTCAGAAGCTAGGAGTACTGCGGCGAGTAACTCACATACTGACTTCCAAAAGTCTGTCCATTATCTACAATGCATAAGACAGAAGTGTGATAGAGTACTCCCCATTTTTCTGGATGATTACAGCCCGAACAACACTCAAGAAATTTGATACCATCCAGGACAAAGCAGCCAGTTTGAGTGTAGTTTCCTCCACAATGCTCAACCATCAACGCTCAGCAGCAGCAGTGTTTTACTACCTACAAACTGCACTGAAATGATTCACTGAAGATCCTCAGAGACTATCTTCCCAACACACGAACACATCTATCCAGAAGGACAAGGGCAGCAGATG
>NW_025167693.1:0-1701 GCF_004010195.1 Chiloscyllium plagiosum | reverse complement strand
TCGTTTGCAGACATTCAAAACGACACCTGGAAAAATTATTTATCTTTCGGACTGCGTGGAAAATCGCACGATCGCAATAATTTTCGTACAATCCCAATTGTGTGGAAGTAGGCCGTTCGGTCTATCAAGTCCACACCAAAGCAGTGAAGATTATCCCAACAAAAACCACTTCCTAATCGATCCTCTTCCAGTTTCTCACAGCGAAATAACCTGACGTCCACATACCTGGAAAAGTTGGGTATTTTTCCATTTGGCAATCCACCGAAACTACGCAGCTTTCATAATGTGGGAGGAAAACTCATGCACACATGGGAGGAGTACAAGCACCATACAGACAGTCGCCACAGGCTGGAATTGAACTGGGTCCCTGGCACCGTGTGGTAGAAGTGCAAAGCATGTTTATTCTTCCGTCAGCTCACTGGGTTCAGGATAAATGACATTTAAACAACTCAGGCAAAGCTTTGAAGCATATATCGTCCCTTGAAGTATGTTTTTCTTTGACATTGAATCATATTCCAAAGTACATACATTGCAAAAGAACCGCTTGAACCTTAAGATTTCATCACGAACAACAACAAGTTCAGAATTACATGAGGCAACAGGAGTAAATGAGCTTGCACATAGTGTAGAGGGGACAGTGCGTGTGGTGGTATTTCCGTGTACCTGCTGTGGAGGTTGCGGTTTTGGACTGCGATGGACCAATTCAGAAATCACACCAGGTTATAGATGCACATGTTTATTTGAAATAACAAGATAAAGGACCAGAGCACTTTCGTTAGGTGAAGTGGGATGGAATAACACAGAACACTGAATTTAAGGGAAGAGAGATCAAGGGCAGACAGATCAAAATATCAGGCAAATTGTGGGAGCGGAGTGTGAAAGACTTAGTCTCTGCAAGTGAGCAAGAGTGTCACACAGTGTGAGTAATGTGTCAATAACTGCGTGCGAACAGAATGGATGACCGATGATCCAACAAAGTGAGGCAGAGAGATAATTACAAACCGTTAAAATAAAGTCGTACTGGAGACAAGTCAAGGCACTGGAATGACATGGAACAGAAACAGAAGCAACTGGAAAACCACTCCACAACAAAAACACCAGAGGAAGGGTCACCAGTTCCGAAGCATTAACTCTCATGTTCCTGCACAGATGTCCCCAGACCAGCGAAACTCCTGCCCCCTTCGCCACGATGCCCCAGTCCCGTTCCCCCACCCCGCCCAGTAACCCTTGCCCTTGCTCCTGGTTTACAGCATTCCCAGTTCTTCTGATTTTTATTTGGCTAGAGTCGCATGCCGCGAGTTTGACCCAATTATCTGTTAGCCAATATTGAACAAAGTGATTAAGGTAGAGATACAATAACAACTTGTCGCGGTGATGGTGTGAAAACAGAATAATAAGGAAGATTTCACAGATACAGAACAGTGTGGTGGGTCACATGTGGTGTGACATGAACCGAATATCATGGTTGATGCCATCACCCCAACGAAGGCAGTTGGCGATCCAATTCTGTTTGGCGATTTTGCGTTGTTGTGTACCTCGAAAGCCGCCTTGACGACATTTAGTCGAAGATTGAAAACCAAATGTCCTTGATTGCTGATCTCTTCCCCGACTGGGTGTGAATAATCCTGTCTGGCAATTGTTATGCCGTTACTATTCATCCATTGGCATACCATCTGCATGGTCTCGCCAATATACCATTAC
>NW_025167692.1:0-1701 GCF_004010195.1 Chiloscyllium plagiosum | reverse complement strand
ATAGCGGGAACAGGGTCCTGTGACAGCGGCAATAACAGGAACAGGGTCCTGTGGCAGCAGCAATAGCAGGAACAGGGCCCTGTGGCAGCAGCAATAGCAGGAACAGGTCTCTGTGGCAGCATCAATAGCGGGAACAGGGTCCTGTGACAGCGGCAATAGCAGCAACAGGGTCCTGTGACAGCGGCAATAGCAGGAACAGGGTCCTATGGCAGTGGCAATATCAGGAATAAAGCCTTGTGGCAGCAGCAATAGCAGGAACAGAGCCCTGTGGCAGCATCAATAGCGGGAACAGGGCCCTGTGGCAGTGCCAATAGCAGGAACAGGGTCCTGTGGCAGTGGCAATAGCAGGAACAAGGTTTCGTGGTGGCAATAGCAGGAACAGGGACCTGAGGCTGCAGCAATAACAGGAACAGGGCCCTGTGGCAGTGGCAATAGCAGGAACAGGGTCCCGTGGCGGTGACAACAGCAGGAATAGGGGCCTGTGACAGCGGCAATAGCAGGAACAGGGTCCTGTGGCAGCAGCAATAGCAGGAACAGAGCTCTGTGGCAGCATCAATAGCGGGAACAGGGTCCTGTGGCAGTGGCAATAGCAGGAACAGGGTCCTGTGGCAGTGGCAATATCAGGAATAAAGCCTTGTGGCAGCAGCAATAGCAGGAACAGAGCCCTGTGGCAGCATCAATAGCGGGAACAGGGTACTATGGCAGTGGCAATAGCAGGAACAGGGTCCCGTGGTGGCAATAGCAGGAACAGGGTCCCGTCGTGGCAATAGCAGGAACNNNGGCAGTGGCAATAGCAGGAACAGGGTCCTGTGGCAGCGGCAAAAGCAGGAACAGGGTCCTGTGGCAGTGGCAATAGCAGGAACAGGGTCCTGTGGCAGTGGCAATAGCAGGAACAGGGACCTGAGGCAGCAGCAATAGCAGGAACTGGGTTCCTGTGGCAGTGGCAATAGCAAAAATAGGGTCCAGTGGCAGCAGAAATAGCAGAAACAGGCTTCTGTGGTGGCAATAGCAGGAACAGGGTCGTGTGGTGGCAGCAATAGCAGGAACACCGGCCCATGGCGGTTACAAGAGCAGGAACAGTGTCCTATGGCAGTGGCAAAAGCAGGAACAGGGCCCTGTGGCAGTGGCAATACCAGGAACAGGGTCCTGTGGCGGCGGCAATAGCAGGAACAGGGTTCAGTGGCGGCGGCAATAGCAGGAACAGGGTCCTGTGGCAGTGGCAATAGCAGGAACAGGGTCCTGTGGCAGCATCAATAGCAGGAACAGGGTCCTGTGGCAGAATCAATACCAGGAACAGGGTCCTATGGCAGTGGCAATAGCAGGAACAGGGTCCCGTGGTGGCAATAGCAGGAACAGGGTCCTGTGGCGGCGGCAATAGCAGGAACAGGGTCCTGTGGTGGCGGCAATAGCAGGAACAGAGTCCAGTGGAGGCAGCAATAGCAGGAACACCGGCCCATGGCGGTTACAAGAGCAGGAACATTGTCCAGTGGCAGCAGCAATAGCAGGAACAGGATCCTGTGGTGGCGGCAATAGCAGGAACACAGTCCTATGGCAGTGGCAATAGCAGGAACAGGATCCTATGGCAGTGGCAATAGCAGGAACAGGGTCCTGTGGCAGCATCAATAGCAGGAACAGGGTCCTGTGGCAGTGCCAATAGCAGGTACAGTGTCCTGTGGCAGTGGCAATAGCAGGAACTGGGTC
>NW_025167691.1:0-1701 GCF_004010195.1 Chiloscyllium plagiosum | reverse complement strand
TCCATAATCCCCCACCCCTCTAACGCATCAACATGAGGTGGTCATTCTGGCCTTGGAGATGACAACATGGGAACACCAGAAAGACTTCATCCCGTCGATTTTGTACACCAGCAGGATGATGAATCCAGTCAGTCACACATACCGCTTATGCAGCAATTCGAACAGATCTCTGAAAACCGTTTGCCCATGAGACAGGAATTCAAAGAAAACGTATAGGTTTTCGAAAGGGAAGAACTTACAATAGATGTATACACTAATGAGTAAAATGTAACAATAAACTATTGTAATTTGAGGCAAATTATTAGAATCCACTGTTGAGGACATTTGCAAAGTTAAACCACAATCCATCGAAGTCAACATGATTATACAAAGATTAAATCAAGTTTGAAGTGTTTGCTTGCGTTACTTAAATATATGATAACTCGTCCTCCAGAAGGCATTGGATGTTTCGCTTCTCCAAAGAGTAAGTGGTAAGATCAGACAACATGGGTTAAGGAGTAATTTATTAGCTGGGATGGAGGATTGGTTAACCAACAAAATGGAGTCAGATGGAATAAATGTGTCATTTTCTTTTGGAAAATGCAATTTGTAGAGTGCCATTGATTTCAGTTCTCATGCCTCAACCATTTGCGATTGATATTATTACTCGTTTGACGGGATAGAAAATACTTTAGCAACATTTTCAGTTGTACTTCGGAATGGTGATGCAAGAGATTTAAAACTACATGGATAGGTTGGGTGAATGGGCAAAAATTTGGCAATGAAAATTGAAGTGGATAAATATAGGGTTATTCAAGTTGGCCAGCGTAACAGAAAGGCAAATTATTATCTAAATGGAGATAAACTTCAAAGTGCTCAGGTACAGAGTGATCAGGGTATCAGCTATCACAAAATAACCTGCCTGCGGGTACTGAGAAATACAAACATAAAAACTACATGGATAGGTTGGGTGAATGGGCAAAAATTTGGCAATGAAAATTGAAGTGGATAAATATAGGGTTATTCAAGTTGGCCAGCGTAACACCAGCGTAACAGAAAGGCTAAATGGAGATAAACTTCAAAGTGCTCAGGTACAGAGTGATCAGGGTATCAGCTATCACAAAATAACCTGCCTGCGGGTACTGCAAGTATTGAGAAATACAAACATAATTTCAGCATTTATTTGTAAAAGGATAGAGTAGAAAGGTAGGGAGTGTTGGTATAGCTATACAAGGCATTAGTGAGGCTGTACTGGAGTACAGTTTGTGTGTCCTGCGGAATGAGGTATTTGCATTAGAGGCAATTCAGAAGAGGTTCATTATATTGATTCCAAATTTGAAATGTTTGTCTTATGAAGAGAAATTGAGCAATTCAGGCCTATACCCTTGAGTTTATAAGAATAAAAGGAGATCTCATTGAGGTCTGCAAATGCTAAATGTAATTGAAAGTGTAGAGGTGGAGTGATTTTTTTTTCATGTGGCGCAATCTACAACAAGAGACTAGAGACTGAGGATGGAGAGATAGCAGGAAAGTGGAACAGAGGGCGCGATGACATCAGCCATGATTGTATTCAATGGCGGAGCATGTTCGAGGGGTTGGATTCCTGACTGATGGTCCTTGTTTATATTCAGCCTTTCCACTGTGTTACACAATAATGGGGGAGTACTGTGTATCAAACAGGAAGCATGCACTCCGGATAAATCAGTTTTAATCAGTTTGTCA
>NW_025167690.1:0-1701 GCF_004010195.1 Chiloscyllium plagiosum | reverse complement strand
TGCAGGACCTGCAAAACCTGCACCCACATCTACTCCATCACCTCCGTCCACGGCTCAAATGGAGGATTCCACATCCATAAAAGGTTCACCTGCACTTCCACACATGTCATTTATTGTATCTGTTGCTCCCGATGTTGTCTCCTCTAAACTGGGGAGACTGGATGTCTTCTCGCAGAGCACTTCAGAAAATATCTCGAGGACACTCGCAAGAATCAACCCCAGTGTGCCTTGGCCAAACATTTCAACTCCCCCTCCCACTCTCCCAAGGACATGCAGGTCCTGGGCCTCCTCCATCGCCACTGCCTCACCACCCGATGCTTGGAAGAAGAAAGCCTCATCTTTCACCTTGCGACCCTTCAACGCTATGGCATCAATTCGGACTTCACCAGTTTCCTCATTTTCCCCTCCCCTACCTTTCCCCAGTTCCCAACCTCCAGCTCAACACCGTCCTCCTGACGTGTCCCACCTATGCATTCTCATTCCCACATATCCACGACACCTTCTTCTCTGACATATCATGTTCACCCCCCACCTCCATCCACTTACTGCGCTCTCAGCTACGTTCCCCCCAGCCACACCCCCTCCCATTTATCTCTCCATCCCATATGGTCCCAGTCTCATTTCAGATAAAGGGCTTTTGCCCAAAACCTTCACTTTCCTGCTCCTCAGATGCTGCCGGACCTGCTGTGCTTCTCCAATACCACTCTAATCTTGAGGGTAATCAGTTGATTGAGAGGGTTTTCGGATATTTTCTGTTGTTGACCACAGGCTGTGGATGATAGTAGAACTTTAGCAACCATCAGTTTAGGGAAGAGCTAAAGGACTGAGCACAAGTCTGGTCACCGCATAAATCAACATTTTTTTTTAAATTGTAAGATAAATGATGAAAGGCTGAAATATGCAATGTTGCCCATCAAGACTGTTTCGCCACTCAATGCGTTTATCACTGATTCCTTTCCAAGTCACGGTGCTATGCGCCTTGGAGGGTAACTTGCAAATGGTGACGTTTCGTTGCATCTTCCAACATTGTCCTTATAGTCAGTCCAGCTGTTGAGTTTTAAACGTTCTGTCAAAATGCCCAGATGACTTACTCCAGTGCATCTTGTAGTTCGTGCACTCTGTTGAATTGTGCCTTAGCGGTGAAGAGAATAAATATTGCAGGTATTGAAGAAGATACAAACAAGTGACTGAATTGTCGTAAATGGTATTCAGTTCCTTAAATGTTATTGAAGTTACACCCATATAAGCAAATGGAGAGAGTCGTATTCCACGTCTCATTTGTGCGTTGCAAACGATTTAGGAATCACGGTGACACGAGTTGAGTTTATAATCAAAACATGTCTACCAAATAACATGTTTTTGTTGTCAAAGTGTTTATATAGCCAGTTCATATCCTTTTTTCCCTAAATACTAGCTCTGTGGACGATTACATGGGTTAGTTTGGTTACAGTAAAGCCATTGAATGTCAGTGGGATATGATTACATTCTCATTTGTCAGAGTTATCATTACTGTATTCCGTCCTTGTGTGGAACGATCTGATTCCAGTCGCTGTCTGATTTCAAGTTCCATTTCCCATCCGTGTTTGAAATTTCAATCGTTTCCTCGCATAAATTTCTCTACTTGCCTTCATAATATGTACGGACGCTGCAGGGGACAGCAGAGATTTTCGAGGATGTTGTCAACATTGGATAAACTGGACC
>NW_025167689.1:0-1701 GCF_004010195.1 Chiloscyllium plagiosum | reverse complement strand
ACATTGGTAAATGAATTTGTCGTTTACAATCCAGTTGGAGGGAGTGACCTCGTCATACTCGAGTGAAGACAGAGTCCTATGTGAGAGTTTTAGTGTTGGGAAAAGGCAGTTATGCAGGCCTAAGGCAGGAGCTGGTCGGAGTAGCTTGGGGAAAAAATGAAGCTCTGGAAGAGGTGAAGAACAGTGGCAAATGCTGAGGGAGGTGCTAAATATATCTCAATTGAAGTATATGAATTGTAAAATAGTTCAAAATCATCCAGGAAGTCAATGAGATCATAAACACTAAACATTTCATGCTGTGAAGGTTAGTGAAGCTCTGGAGCAGTGTGAGTATTCTAAATGTCAGCAAAGATTCACTCAGAGCAGAATCAATCGAGCTAAGAAAAGCTAAGTTAGCAGAAAACATAAGCACTGATACCAAAAGCCTCTATAAGCGTATAAACAGGAAGTGAATAGTGGAAGCAAATATTGGACCTTCCGATATCATTAATAATGATCAACTCAGAAATGAGTTTCCTCGCTTGAGGAAGGATGTGGTGGTATTGGATGCCGTTCGGAGGAGGTTCATCCGGTTATTTCCCAGGGATGGAAGGGCTGTGAAACGATGAGGGTTTAAATAGCTCGGGCTTGTACCCCATCAGTTCAGAATAAATTGAGCCGATTTGATTGGGGTATTTAAAATACTAAAGGGCATTTATAAGCTGGATATGTTGATCAGATTTTCCCCCATGTGATAGAGTCTCGAAAATGAGGTGATAGAGATAGATTTAGAGGAGGCACCTTCAACACTGAGATGTGGAGAAACTACTTTTTCAGGGGTTTGTGAATATGGAACTTACTACCCCAGAGTTAAGTGGAGACAGACTCAATCAACAGATTCAAGAAAGAAATAGATGTGTTTCTGATTAAATGTGTCATAAAGGGCTATAGGCATTTGGTAGGATAGTGGAGGTGAGGTCAGGATAAGATCAGCCTTGCAAATGTTAAATGGCAGAGCGAGCAGAGGAATGGCAGAGGAATGAATTCCCTACTCCCGCTTCTAACTACAATGTTCCTTTGTTCGTATTGCAGTTAAGCCAACTGCCAATCATTCACTGTATGTACACAGTTTCGTTTCCAATTTTTGAGCTGGACATGAAACTAAAGCATTTAGTTTCAGAGAATAACTCATAACCAGCAGGGGGTTACTCTCCTGCTGAGCAGTTACAAATGCATCAGCTTTGAATACTTTTCCAGGTGGTGAGATTTGACTTTCATCAAGGGTGTAAACCTCTCTCAGAGGTCGAAGAGCTTCTGGTGTTGCATTGGCTTCGCATATTCACCTGTCATTATTAGTTTACTTCACCTGTCTAGAATTGATATAGGTTTGCCCTGGTTCTCTCCTTTCCCTCTATGCCTTGAGGCATTCACTGACAAGTCATTATATTTTGCACTGTTTTCAGCACCGAAAAACTCTTCTGAGAGTGAAGGATATAATTTATATGCTTCGCCTGTTAACCTACTTTGCACCAGGTTATATTTGCATTCATTGGGTTTCTCATGACGTAGACATACCATTTTTTTTTCTCAAATTGCAATGATGTCCCACAAGGCCCTCACTATTCTGGGAATCAACATACAAATTAAATATTTTGTCAATTTGTGCGAAAGTCCATTCAACTAATAAGACCAGAAGTGAAGGATTGAGGGTAGAGATTTGAA
>NW_025167688.1:0-1701 GCF_004010195.1 Chiloscyllium plagiosum | reverse complement strand
TGCATGTCTTCCTCCAAAAAAGAATAACAAATTAAGTGATCACTGTCAGTACTGTTAAATGAACATAACATCGGTGGCAATTCCTGTAGATTGCCAGATGAGTGCTGACCACATATCATGCAGGACGCAGAAAACCCTCATGCAACAAGATAGCCTTCAGTATGTTTGGAGGAAAACTTAATTTAGATCGCAATAACCTGGAACAAGCTGTCGACAAAAGTGCTGGAAATGGAGCTGAATCACGAATATGATAATGAAATGTCAAGACTGCTTGGGAAAAGAAAGCCAGTGAAGTTACTGAATGACTTCCTGCTGTCCTAGTAAATACAAAAGAGACAACAGATATAGAACGTAACTCTATTTCTGCATTAGAAGGTGAAAAATCATAGCCACAAAGTTTTTATAACAGCCAACAATATCAGATATACACCATATGAAGCAACAGATGTCTACATTTGAAATCAATGTGCCAATCCCTTAAATACTGCTCAGTTCCATGAGAAACTACCCTTATAATTTTGAACATGAGGAAAGAAGTAAACCTTCTCCAGGGTACAAACTCTATACGTGCCAAACCGAGGGAATACACAAGGGACATGTCTTTGAGAAGGACAGAGAGCATCTGAGCACCTTTGGAGAGCCTGCTACATGTGAACAGTCTCCACCCAACACAACCCCTCACCCACGCCTCTCTCTCTCCCCCTCCCAGGATGAGGAATAGAAAGGGGGAGACGTTGCTATGCTCCCAGATGTTGCCCAGAGGGAGGGAGTTTCACTCTGAAATTGACAGGGCTACCTCCACGTTGAGACGTCCACAATGGGGGAGAGAGGGCACATTGGGAGGGGAGGACACTTTGCAAACCCCTTTCGCTCTCCTCCACGTCAATGCAGTTTGAGTTCAAGCAAAGCACACGGTATAATTTTAGCTTTACACTCTCAGAAAAACCCCACCTCTGTGAATCCAACACTTTACTCCCCCCTCCACTCCATGGAAATATCGATTTGAGAGATTCCAGAGTTGGATTTGCTACCATACCAGCTCTAGGGGGTTTGGTAGAAGCTGTTTATTTTAATGAACCATTTCATTTCAACCTCATGCTTGCCATTCAAACACTAATTTTACACAGAGAGTGGTTGATGTGTGGAATGAACCTCCTCAGGAAGCGGTGGATGCGGGTACAATAAAAAAGACATTTGTTTTAGTACATGAATAGGAAAGGTTTGGAGGGATACAGGCCAACAGCAGGCAGGAGAGACTGATTTAGTTTGGGTTTATGGTTGGCATGGACTGGTTGGACCAAAGGTCCATGACCATGCTGTATGACTCGATGGTAAGTTCATAGTTCCTTGAAAGGGGAGTCGCACATAGACAGAATAGTGAAGAAGGTGTTTGATATGCCTGCTTTTATTGGTCAGTGCACTGAGTGCAGGAGTCGGGAGGTCATGTTGCGACTGTAGAAGACATTGGTTAGGCTACGTTTGTAGTATTGCATGCAATTCTGGTACCTGTGATCCCACTCTGACACACCATAAACCAGAGATAGTGACTGAAATTGACTCTGATACAAAATCAAATCATTAAATCGCTCCAGTGCAGAAAGAGGCCATTTGACTCGTTGAATGCATTGAGTACAGGATTTGGGAGGTCATGTTGTAGCTGTACAGGCCATTGGTTCACCCACTTTTCGATTCTTGCATTCG
>NW_025167687.1:0-1701 GCF_004010195.1 Chiloscyllium plagiosum | reverse complement strand
CCTCGCACACTCCCCCAGCACCATACGCCCACACAGTCTCCCACCATCACACTCCTCACACACCTTAAACTGAGCTCCTGCCTGTGAAGAGTTGAAATATGTGGTGCTGGAAAAGCTCAGCAGGCTAGGCAGCATCCGTGGAACAGGAGAATCGACGTTTGGGGCCTAAGCCCTTCTTCAGGAAGTCTGATGGTGGTGCAGTCCTCACTTTCCCCCTCCTGCCTATGAACACCTGCCCAATTGATCCCCTCTAAATGGCCTTTGACCCCATCCCAATTCTATTCCGTGAGTAACAGACAGCATGTCCCACACAATGTGTTCTGTTTGTGATATCCTGTTGTACCAGTCTCAGCCACAGCCTGTGGCCAGTCTCAGCCACAGCCTGTGGTGCCACTACACCTGTTACCCACTAGTAGCGGCTCGTGTTCTAGATTAGATTAGATTAGATTAGATTACTTTACAGTGTGGAAACAGGCCCTTCGGCCCAACAAGTCCACACCGACCCGCCGAAGCGTAGCCCACCCATACCCCTACATTTACCCCTTACCTAACACTACGGGCAATTTAGCAAGGCCAATTCACTTAACCTGCACATCTTTGGACTGTGGGAGGAAACCGGAGCACCCGGAGGAAACCCACGCAGACACGGGGAGAACGTGCAAACTCCACACAGTCAGTCGCCTGAGACGGGAATTGAACCCGGGTCTCTGGCGCTGCGAGGCAGCAGTGCTAACCACTGTGCCACCGTGCCGCCCACAAAGTTCTAACACCCACTATGTCCCTGAGCAATGGTGGTTGGACCAAGCTCCATACTGTTGCCCTGGCAATGGCCTGACGTTCCGTCCCAGGCTCTGTTCCCTAACATCGGCCTGAAGATCGACAACTGAAGGATTGAGGGAAGACAGTAACATTGGGAGGTTATGATCACAAGATGGTGAGAGAATGAATGAGATTGGGGAAGGCAAGGAAAGTAGAATTGAGTGTGTAAGTAGGAAAAGGAGAGAGAAATAGCAGCACAATATGAGAGTGGGAGGGGTATATGGAGGGAGAGCGACAAAGTGAACAAGTTGAATTCTGCTGAGAGCAAAGTTGGAGTGGCGGACCCAGAAGGGAAAGTAAGGACAAAGGGAGTTAAACCCAGTTCTTCAGCTCAGGGCCCTGTCCCCTCCCCTTCCCTGAGGACCAGGACTTCGGGCTGAGTGTCTCTCTCCAGCTCAGCTTCTCCAACACAAAGACACACAACAACATCGGTCACTCTGCTGCTCAGCACGCTTTAATGAACATTTTTATTGTTTACAAATGGAAGTGATGCATACAGTCGGTGGGATGTTGCCTTTTCTCACTGGCCCCTGAGTTGTGAGAAACATTGAAATGTTTCCCTGTAACCCCCTGTGGGATAAGGATGGACAAACCAGCGCTACCCTCAGTCTGTGACCATAGCGACAGGCTGCTCCATCGCTGAAACACTGAATTGAAATGAGAAGATCCCGAATGGTGTGATCAATGAGGGAATTTGATTGACTGATGGATTTGGGTGAAGGGATATTTCAGCACATTCTTCAGCTGCTGCCTGAACTTAGTCTGGGTCACGGCATAAATCACGGTGTTTGTGCAGCAACTGAGGAGCTGCAGCATGAAGCCCAATTCCCCCACAAAGCGATGGACATACACAGACTTATACCCAAAATGCCACATCCGACT
>NW_025167686.1:0-1701 GCF_004010195.1 Chiloscyllium plagiosum | reverse complement strand
TCATGCGGGATTTCAATCTACCATCGGGATTGGTCGACCCAGCTCGGTCAGGGGAGCCTTGAGGAGGAGTTCGTTGAGTGTACCCACAATAGTTTCCTTAAACAATTTGTAACGGAAGCGGCGAAGGAGCAAGCTCTCCTGGCCTTGTGCAATGCGGCAGGAATAATGAATGAGCTCATCGTAAGGGATCCCCTTGGAAGGAGTGATCCCAGTATGTTTGGATTTCGAATACAGATGGAGAGTGTGAAGTTAAAATCCAATCCCAGGCTCCTTTGCATGTTCAGCGGGGATCACAATGAATGAGGAGGAAATGGCTAAAGAAGACTGGAACCAAACTGGTACAACTGGCGAGCAGTGGAGGACTTTCAAAAAAAATGTTTCAACGTGCTCAGCAAAAGTATGTTCCAGTAAAAAGAAAGGACTGTTAAGAAAAGATGCAATCTGCCCTGGGTGTCTCAGGAAATCAAGCAGGCGATCACATTGAAAGATGAGACATACAAATTGGTCAAAAACAACATGAAATTGGAAGATTGAGAAAGCTTTAAACGTCAAAAGAAAAGCTCAAAAAGATATAAAAAACCGTACGAAAGAACAGTAGAGAAAAGCAGTAGCACAGAATTAAAAGACAGATAGCAGAAGTTTCTGTTATAATTTTAAGTGAAAAAGAGTGGCTAAGGTAGAGGTTGGTCCTTTAGAGGATGAGAAGGGGCATTTAGTTATGGGATGTGATGAAATGGCCGAGGCATTGAAGATGTATTTTGTATCCGTCTACACAGTGGAGGGCAGGAATAACATGCCAGTGATTGACAAAGAGACGAAGGTAGGTGAGGACCTGGAAACAAACATTAATACAGAAACGCTAGTGTTGGGCAAGCTCATGGAGCTCACGATTGACAAGTCTCCTGGCCCTCCTGGAATGCATCCCAGGGTACTAAAAGAGACAGCAGGGGATAAAACAGGTGCACTGGCGGTAATGTTCCAAATTTGCTGGACTATGGGGCAGTTCCAGCAGATCGTAAAACAGTAAATGTGGTGCTATTGTTTGTAAAGGAAGGCACACAAAAGATAAGTTAGCATAACATCTGTAGTGGGGAAGATGTTTGAGTCTTTTATCAAGGAAGGCATCACGACAGAAATTGGACAGACGCAGCATGGGCTCATGAAGGGCAGGAAAGGCTTTCACAGATCTTTTGGTATTCCATGAACACAGTATGAGCATGGTGGACAACGGGGACCTAGTGGATGTTGGGCACCTCGATTTCCAAAAAACATCCTTCAACAAGGTGCCACCTAAGAGGCTGATGCAAAATGTAAGATGCGTGGTTTTCGGGGTAGAATATTAGCACGGATCGAGGATTGGTTGAATTGTCTAATAGGAAGCAAAGAGTGGGGATAAATGAGTGCTATTTCGGCTGACAATCAGTGATTTGTAGTGTGCCTCAGGGATTAGTGTTGGGACTGCAATTATTTACAACTTATATCGATGATTTGGAGTTGGGGACCACGTGTAGCATGTCAACGTTTACAGATGACAGTAAGATGAATGGCAGAGCAAAGTGTGCAGATGTCTGTGAAACTTTGTAGAGGAATATTGATATATTGAGTGAGTGGGCAAAGTTCTGGCAGATGGAATACAATGTTAGTAAATGGGAAGGCATATGTTTTGCTGGTAGTAAACGCAAAAAAGATGATCACTTGTTT
>NW_025167685.1:0-1701 GCF_004010195.1 Chiloscyllium plagiosum | reverse complement strand
GCATGGCCAATTAACCTAACCTGCACATCCTTGAATAGTGGGAGGCAACTGGAGCACACGGGGGAAACCCACGCAGACACGGGGAGAATGTGCAAACTTCACACTGACAATCGCCCAAGGCTGGACACGAACCCGGGTCCGGGTGCTGTGCGGCAGCAGTACTATCCATTGAGCCACGGTGCCGCCCATTTCATTGATCAATTTCTCTGCGATCTGATTCCAAACTTGCACAACACACTGTGTGACCATGCTACCCCTCAGATCCTTTTTCATTAAAAACATTACTCGTATCATCTTAAAACTCCTCTAGTTTTGGACTACCCCACCATCAAAAAAAACACATCTTGGCTACTCACCATGTCCATGGACCTCATGATGGTATAATCCTCTATGATGTCCCCCTCGTTTTCTGATGCACCAGAGTGAAAAAAACAATCCCATTCTATTGAGCCTTTTCCTATTTCTTAAACTCTCCAGTCCTTGCCAATCCCTTGTAGATATTTTAGCACCCCCTCAAACTCAACAACATCGCAGTTATAGAAGAGCATTTAAGTTGTATGCTCTGTTCCAAAAGTTATCAATGACCTGTGCAACCACAAGATGAAATCCCAAACGCCACGCTGGACATTCTGATTAATGAATACAAACATGCCAATCGCTTTCTTCATCACTGTCATCCTTTGATTGCACTTTCAGGGAATTATGTATCTGTACCCCTTTGCCGCCTTGTTTGGCAACACACCCCAGATCTCTAACATTAACTATTACCAACGTTGATTTTCCTTAACAGAATGCATCACCTCACATGTACTCAAATAAAACTCCATCTTCCACTTCTTGACCAATTGACCCATATGATTAACATCCCAACTTTTCAACAAACTCCCTAGCCAAATTCACATCTAAATATTTATGTAAATGTCTAAACGCACTGCACTCAGAAATTATTCCTGTGGCACAGCAGTGGTCAGATTCCTCCACTCCCACAAGCATCCCTTCACCACCACCACCCTTTCCCTGAAGAATAATGTTGTGTTCTGTTGGCTAGTTCTCCTTAAATCATATGTGAACTAGCCTTACTAACAGGATAACTATGGTGCATCTTGTCCAACATTTTCATGCGTTTTATATTGAAACGCCTACCTCTCCGACTTCCTAAATCTTCTTTGCCTGGATTTCAAAATAAAATCACTCAGGTTTTTGAAACAAGAGTTCCCTTGCACAAAGCCATGCTCACTCTCACTAATCAGTTCTTGCATATCGAAATACATGTACATTTTGTCCCTCGGAATCCGTAATACACCTCACTTACATAACACTCAACCGCCAATAATTCCATGGCTTTTACTTCCAACCTTCCTTAAATAATGGAAAAACATGACAAACCTCCATGCTTTTGGCACCTCATCCGTGTTTATCCATAATACAAATATTTCAGCAAGCGTGCCAGCAATCTCTTTGCCAGCGAAGGACAAAATGCTGCAGAACACCATATCAGATCTAAGGGATTTGTCTATCTTAATGTGTGTTATGATCTCCTGCGACTCATTTTTTCAAACGTTCTGTTTATTTCCCCAAGTTCTCCAGCTTGCATGTGTTTCTTTACTGTAAGTATTTACACACGTTACTTGTTCAATATCACACCCACTTCCAGTGTTTCCACACGTGGACGACTTTGTTGATATTTAGAAGTCGCCATTT
>NW_025167684.1:0-1701 GCF_004010195.1 Chiloscyllium plagiosum | reverse complement strand
ATTGTTCTATATTCTTTACACACATTCACAATCGACATGGGACCCAGCATTCATCCTTGTGTTACACCATTGAACACCAGTTCCAATCACACAAACTGCCTTCTATCACCATTCGTTGTCTCCTACCAACACCAAATTAAGTTTGGATCCAACTTGCCAGGGGACCTTAAATCCCTTTTCACTTTTATCCTCTTACCAGTCTCCAGTGTGGTGTCGTGTTAAAGGCTATGTTGAAATCCACAAAAACAACATCAACTTTACTGCGCTCGTTAAAAAACCCGATCACTTGCCAATAAAATATATTTAATCCAATCTGTTAGGCATGACATTCTGTAACAAAGCCGTGATGACTCTTCCTGATGAAACCTTGCCTGGACACGTGGCAGTTAACTCTCTCCTTCAGGGTTTGCTCCAAAAGGTTCCCTTTAACTGATGTGAGACTCACTGTTATGTGATTCTCTGGTTTTTCTCTCCCAATCTTGCTTAAAAGTGGAACTGTGTTATTCCAGTCCACTACAAACCCAAAGAGGAAAGTCAAACATTTCCTCCATTGTGACAGAGAGGAACATAAGATACAAATCCGTCCTGAATTGGGAATATGCCCACTTCAAGCCCCTCAGAACCACGAACACTTCATCAGTCCCTATGTTAAACGTCTTCAGAACCTTTCCATCCCACGTCCTGCATTCTGTTCCTATATCTTAGTACAAGAGGACTGTTCGCTTGCTGAACAAGTAAAGTGATTCACTCAGTTATCCCATTTGCTGACACAACTCTACTGTCACCCTGGAAGGAGAACATTCAGATATTTTAACTCGAAAATGCTGTATTAAGACTTTGTGGTGATAAAATATTTTGTTTTGATATGCACAGTCTATTACAGTGAGAAATGGTGTGATTTTTCTCTAACTGAAAAATATTCACTTAATTCCGCCTCTTGTGGAGATTCCTATCTGTTCTCATCTGACATGACCGAGATTTAGCTCTCTGTTGTTTTCCATATTCAGAACAGAACTGCGGCACAAATCCAAGCACATGATTTCTTTAATTATTGACCTACGAAGTCGATGCCAATGCCTCACATTGTAATGGGATTCATCAACAAGAGAACTTTTCAGGATTAACACAGTTGTGTCTTATGTGCAGGGGGGCATTACACAAGCACAGTAGCAAGCTTCCTCAGAGGCAAGACAAAAGATGCTGGAAAGAGAAATCGGAGTTAACATTTTCGGTGCAGTGACAGCATCCTTACCATTGATTATTTCCAGGTAAAGTTTGGTCTATATGCAGAACATATGTGGGGGCGCAGTAATTAGAAGTGAACGAGATGTCGGGATAGAGCCGAAAGAGAGAAACTAACAGTTGGGCATAGGAATTGTTAATGATTAGTTTGGAGCATTAACAACTGTTCACGGAGACTGTTTATGACTAACCACAGGTATTGTGTAATGGCTGCTATGCTATAAATAGGCCTGGTGGGTGTGTCGGGGGCCAGGACATGGGAGACTTCAGGCCTTTAAAATGATTGAAATTGGTATGGATGGTCGTTGGGTGCTCAAGCAGAAAATGGCCTGTTACTTTTTCTGCATGCGCTGAGCTATGGTAGAACACTGCAGTAGGCCTGAGATAGAGACGTTGGCGAGGAAACATGGTTCTGTGCTAAAAGAACAGTCAACTGGAAGCTCTGGGACATTTTTGGCG
>NW_025167683.1:0-1701 GCF_004010195.1 Chiloscyllium plagiosum | reverse complement strand
CCTGGGCAGCTGGACTGGACGCCAATAACAACACTGCTGCTGCTGCATTGTGGGGTAAGTCTCCAAATAGCGCGCGCGCACACAGCCACATACACAACGTTTTACTGCAACTTTTTGACAGGTTCCACCTTTACCCTGCACAGGACAATGTTGGTCAGATTATCTGAGGAAGGGGCGGTGGGGGTTAAGGGACATCTTTGTAGAACTCTGGGGAAAGTGTGGGGAGAGACAGAGGGCAGGCAGTCAGTCAGTAATTTGGAGACAGTGCCTGTTTAATCTCTGTTATAAATGCGTCTTTGTAATGTTTCCATAGAGACCTCGAGATTTGCTTTGGATAATCCGATTTTCAGATAATTGGTATTCGGATAATTGAGATTCCTCTATGAGCTTATTCAAGAAGTGTGTTTATTCTTTAAAATCAGCAATGAATATGCCTTGATTGGTTTTAATGATGCACTCTTCTTCATCAAATTTAGTTCCTTTGATTAAAATACATAAACAAAAGTTAGGAAAAGACAAGTTAGTTTGTCAAGCCAACTCCTCACTCATGATAATCTGAAGTATCATCATAAGACAGTACTGAACCCAACATCAGCAATGTAATCTCTTTTCTGGCATGAAAAAACAATGGATAATAAAAATGGCGGGAAATTCGTTTCTAACCCACTCTTTGGCAGTCAGAACCAATCTAGCTGATTATTTGGACCATGTTTTATTTTGAAAGCCACTTTAATTCTGGTTGATGGAGCCTGTTCCCCAGTCATAAAGTGGTCCACCTCTATATTGAAGGCATGCAGATAATTAACATTAGCCGATAACAGAATGTGTCTCAGAAAAGATTTGTCAAACCGCTTTCTTCTTATTCTTCCGTAGTTCAAGCTTGGGTCATGGCTTTCCCCTCAATCTGTTAACTAGAGTAATTTATCAGTAGGCATTTTATTTTCTACCTGAAACCTTGCATTTATGTTCTAACTTGTTAGAAATGAGTGATTTCAGCTCTTGTCTATGGTAATCATCCTATTTCTCAAGTGACTGAGTATTAGTTGTATTCTATATAATATGATTTTTTTTTCAGAAAGTTCATGATAAGTATTTGGTCTCAGCCCACTGGCAGCTGTGTGGGTCTAGATTTCCCATTTTGGTGTGCTGACTTTCACCTCATTGATCATCTTCCTAAAGTATTTTTCTTGTTTTCCATTTTAAGTACTTTTCAAGTCATAGTTTTTGTCTTATTGGTTATTTGTGATGAGTATTCCTCAATGTTCTGATAACATTGTGATAAAATGTTTTCCTTTTTTCTTTGACTATTGTGAGTATTTACTCCCTTCATACCAGTATCCTAACAGTGGAAAACAATCTTTGTTATTTGCCACTGGAATTTTTTCAGTTTTCAGCATCTTTTAGATTTTGCCCTTTAACACCAATTTTCCATTTTTATTGGGGGGCGCGGGAAGCACTTGAACATTTCATAATTATAATCTCCCATTTCTAATATTCTGGAGAATCTTTACGTTTCTTCGTATTTGAAGTATGCCTGTGCTTTCCCTGAAATCTTAATATTCACTCTTGCATTCTTCGTCAGTTTGGCATAGGAACATGTAGTATCAGTTGCTGAGATGTACAGTTTGATTCCATTGTGGCTGATTTTTACTTTAACTCCATTTTCCTATCTTTGCTGCATAGCAGTGGACATCCTAACCT
>NW_025167682.1:0-1701 GCF_004010195.1 Chiloscyllium plagiosum | reverse complement strand
TGTTATCATCACAAAATCCTGCAGCTTAGAAGCTGTCTTGGGGACAGGGGTTGGATTACAGCCGTAACCGTATTAAATGTAAAATTTTCACACGGGAAGCGCCGTTCATGAGGGGGGAGTTTCTGTAAGCTGTGTCCCAAGGCTGTGCAGGGAGCTGCAGTGGCCACCTTTTGTTGACAGTGGGGGGACTGGAGAGAGCAGTGTTTGTCCTTATCGTACTCCGTGTGGGGTCAGGGAACACAGAATCATCAATGGTTTGGGTTGCAAATCAATCTTGCCATGGATTTTCCGGTTTAAATGGAGGTAGGGTGGTATTCCCATAGTCTGATCTGGAACAACCAAAGCTCCATACCTGGATGGTCTCAAACTACCAACCTTTATCTTGCAGCCCGCTGCTGCCCATTTGAGCCACACAGCCTGCCACCAACCAGGCATGCCGATTCCTCTAAAGCAGGAAGGTTAGCGGGGATCTGAACGGCAGTGAACAGCTGGAGCTCTCACTGTCTTCAGAGTCTGTCACCAATTTTCTGCTTTCATCACCGAGAGTGTCAGAGAGTTTGAGGCGTCTGCAAACACACAGAGGAAAAGGAACAATCAAAAACTGGAAATTACCCAGGCCCATCGATGTGACTATGTGAGGAACGTCACTTGTGGTTCTGGTACTGGGATAATTCAAACCCATGGTTTGACGGAAACTGGAGATTAAATACAGCGCTTCACCATGCTCAGCTCCACTATCTATCATTAAGATACAATGGGTATAGAATCCCTTCCGCGTAACCACTTCATCAAATCCACCCTGTCAATCGGTCCAAAATCTTAACGTTTGTATCTCATCATCCATTTCCTTCAGTTGATAGGAATAATTTGTTTTCATCTACATTATCTACACCAATCATAAGCCCATAAACTCTGTCAAAACTCCCTTCACTCTCCAATTCACCAATGTGGTTGATCTGTTCCTCTCAGGGACACTGCCATCCTTCCCAATGTGTGGGTGATCCGTCCCCTCTCAGGGACCCTGCCATCCTTCCCAATGCGTGGGTGATCTGTCCCCTCTCAGAGACAGGGCCTTCCTTCCCAAAGTGTGGGTGATCTGCCCCCTGTCAGGGAACCTGCCATTCTTCGCAATGTGTAGCTGATTTGCCCCTTTCAAGGACCCTGCCATCCTCCCAATGTGTGGGTGATCTGCCCCCTCTCAGGGACACTGCCATCCTTCCCATTGTGTGGGTGGTCTGCCCTCTCTCAGGGTCCCTGCCATCATTCCCAATGTGTGGGTGATCTGCCCCCTCTCAGGGACCCTGCCATCCTTCTCAATGTGTGGGTGATATGTCGCTCTCAGGGGCCCTGCCATCCTTCTCAATGTGTGAGTGATCTGCCCCCTCTCAGGGACACTGCCATCTTTCCAAATGTGTGGGAGATCTGTCCCTCACAGGACCCCTGCCACACTTCCCAATGTGTGGTTGATCTGCCCCCCTCAGGCACCCTGCCATCCTTCCCAATATGTGGGTGATCTGCCCCTCTCTCAGTGACCCTGCCATCCTTCCCATTGTGAGGGTGATCTGCCACTCTCACAGTGACCCTGCCATCCTTCCCAATATGTGGGTGATCTGTCCCTCTCTCAGTGATCCTGCCATCCTTCCCATTGTATGGGTGATCTGTCCCCCTTTAGTGACACTGCCATCCTTCTCATTGTTTGGG
>NW_025167681.1:0-1701 GCF_004010195.1 Chiloscyllium plagiosum | reverse complement strand
CAGCATCTGCAGACCTCACTTTCTCCTCATACTCCCACTTGTCAGTTGTTAATCATAGTTTTATAAAAACTACTACAATGTTGCTCTGGTTTTCTAAAATATCAATTGTTCGTATTTTCAAAGCAAAGATTCAAATGTCCTGGAAATTCCCAGTATATATTTTCTTCAGCATGTACCGCACCTTATCATCAAGCCACACCCAAGAGCATCAGACATCGAATGATTCTTATGAACTGGTTAGTTAAATATTTCCGTTGGTAATTCATCAAACATCTAAAAGTAGACTGGGAAGGCTGGAATGCTTTTCATTGGAGCAAAGGCAGTTAAGGGATTACCTTATTGAGGTTTATAAAATCATAAGGGGCACAGATAAGTTGAATGAATCACAAGAGTCTTTCCCTAGGGTGGGGGAGTTCAAAACTAGGGGACAGATTTCCAAGGTGAGAGGAGAAAGATTGAAAAAGGATATGGGGACAACATTTTTACACACAGGGTGTTTTGTATGTGGAATGAACTGCCAGAGAAAGTGGTGGATGCAGGTACAGTTCTGGTTAAAAGACGTTTAGATAAGTTCATGAACAGGGAAAGTTTGGTGGGATTTGGCCAAGCACAGGCAGGTGGAACCAGTTTAGTTTGGAATTATAGATTGATTGGACCAAAGAGTCTGTTTCTGTGCTGTGTGAGTCTATACTTTGAAAATGGATCACTACAGGTAAATACAATTGAGGTCATTGTTAACCTTTCTAATATCAGAATCAGGGTATGAAAAGGTCATATCCAAAACAACTCCCCAAAATTGTTTGAACAGCACACTCACAGGAAATGGATTGCTAAATTTGCACATTTTCAAATCTGATCATGGCCATATTTGAAAGTATCCTCCATGTTATCATCAAACATAAAGGCCACTAAGTTTGGTCCCATGGTATCACTGGTATTGGCATAATTTGAACCACTGGAAAACAAAAATAACAGGCGATGAGAACACAGTAGACTATGGTACAGCTCCTGCTGCTCGCTGTGATTTCAACAACAAGGCTCAGAAGGGTGCACTGGAAGTATGTAGATTAGGCACATTGTAATGACAATCAGCATGTAACACTTACTTGGCTTAAAACTCAACCTACCAGTTCCGACATCACTTACCCTATTACTACCTTTCTTTAAAGTTTAACAGTTGGACTTGTACCCAACATGCAAAAGCAAGACTATTAATGCAAGTTAAAGGTGAGGTCCTTTCACGTTTTGCAGCTGCAGATCTAGAAGAAGTACAGCCTACTGTGAGATTTGGAAGAAATGACTGAAGTTGCTCCAATCAAAAGAAAGTCATGCTGAATCATTATAAGCAATTGGATGACCATGAAAAGCCTCTTCCAAACATTTAAAACCCAATTGTGGGCTGATTTTATGCATCAATTCCATGTGCAATTTTGTTATTTCAGCACGTAGCTGTAGTTATCTGCTCAATTTCAGGAATTTTGCTGTTTTCGTTTTAAATTTTCTTCTGTTATCATCAAGCCACACCCAAGAGCATCAGACATTGAATGATTCTTATGAACTGGTTAGTTAAATATTTCCATTGGTAATTCATCAAACATTTAAAAGTAGACTGGGAAGGCTGGAACGCTTTTCATTGGAGCAAAGGCAGTTAAGGGATTACCTTACTGAGGTTTAGAGATGGAAATGTGTTGCTGGAAAAGC
>NW_025167680.1:0-1701 GCF_004010195.1 Chiloscyllium plagiosum | reverse complement strand
ATTTCTGCTA
Source organism: Chiloscyllium plagiosum (assembly GCF_004010195.1). Classification (NCBI taxonomy): domain Eukaryota; kingdom Metazoa; phylum Chordata; class Chondrichthyes; order Orectolobiformes; family Hemiscylliidae; genus Chiloscyllium; species Chiloscyllium plagiosum. The sequence goes on along the minus strand of NW_025167680.1, from coordinate 1,691 downwards.
CATTTTCTCTGCTTTCTCTCCATAGTTGTTGCCAGACTTGCTGTGTTTCTCCAGCAATGTCTGCTTTTGCTTCAGCTCCCTTGTGCTCACTGGCAATAGGAATGATCACTCTGCTGAGACCTTCGATGTTCATTTGGCACCAGCACCATATTTAAACCCCAGGCTTGCACCCGGTCAAATGCTGCCAGTTAGAAGTAGACCTTCACAACACATGCAGTCAGAGGAACCAGGAAACAGGGGCTTCTCCCGGTCGGATGAATTATCAGATGCACTTGGTGGTAACAACGTCGATTTGCATTCCTACTCATTTTCTGGATCTGCAATTTAATGTTATGCAAGTCATCTTCTCGGACACCAGAGGCTCTACACCTCAGCATTATATAAACTTTCTCCCTTTCAATATTATGCTTTTTTCACTTCCTACCAAAGTGGATAATTTGATTTTATTCATACTTTATACACTCTTGTTAACACGCTGCTTCAGGATGGATAGGCTGATCGGTGTCTCGGCTGCTCTCTCTGCTGTCTCCAATACCTTTCGTCGGTAAATCGAGGTGGCCGCTGCCTCAACATTTCCAACTTTATTCCAAATCAAGGCACACCATCATCCTTGTTCTTTGATTTCTTTTTGCCATTTGAGGTGTTCAGAAAGCACAGGCTGTTCACAAATTAGTCTCCTTATAAGTTAATCTTTGAAGAAAAGCCATAAAGTCAATGTGTTTTGATATACCCATGGGGAAATTCTCAGTGAATTTGAAATTTTCCTTGTGACCCCTTTGGAGATAAATTTGGTCTGGTCCCATATAATATTGGGAATTGTTTAATATTCAATCAGCGTAGTGTGATGTGATATCCTGAGAGACCATGTTGACTTGCAGTCCATTGTAAAAATGTAACCTTTAAATATAGTTCTCAAAAAATCAGAAATATCAGAATGGTATAATGACATAACATTGTATATATTTACAACATTTTTTACACCTCCCACGAACCTCTAAGTTCCTACATTTGTTCATAGACATTTTTATTCCTTTGATCATTCACAGGCTCTGACAAGGGATTTCCTGACTCAGTCTGTTGGTGATGGAATGTCAGGCCCCAGTTCACTCAGAATTCCCCACCCTGAGTATACTGAGACTGGCCTTTGACCTCCAATGAGACCAGAATGCCCTCAACTGGTCACATTCCAGCTTTAGCCACACCTCATATGGTCTGTTCTTGGAGTTTAAATTCTTTCCCATTCACTTCAAAGAAAAGTCCAAAAAATCTTTATGCAAACCAACTATAATGACTGTTTCAGTCTCACCCCTGTTCATTTTGTCAGGTTAATTTCAACAGTCCTGTTCAATCTGTATGCAGCATACTCAGACTTTATGTCAGGACTATATGGTGATGCATCATTCCCAAATTATGCTGGACTATTTGGGACTGTAAAGTATGTGGTCTGTGTTGGATGAGGTAGAAAGTTTGATGGGAGAATAGAAAGAGAACATTCAGTGTTGTGGGGATGATGCCTGACTGCACTGAGACACATTGAAATCCTCAGGCCCACTCTGAAACACAGATTATCTGAGTGAGATTTTGTTTTGTGGAATATTAAAAACGTTGGGACAAATTGAATAGGATCTGTGTTTATAAACAGGAGAGATGGTGAAACTTAAATTCCATGATGTAGAAATTCTTCTAATAAT
>NW_025167679.1:0-1701 GCF_004010195.1 Chiloscyllium plagiosum | reverse complement strand
CTGAAGCTTTTTGGGAGCTAAATATCCAAGGATGTACATCCAAATGAAAAGACAGACAGGTGGGCAGAGTGGCTGGAGTTGCCTGATTAGTAAGAAATGAAATTAACTCAATAGCAATAAATAACGTAGGGTCAGATAATGTAGAAACGGTGTGGGGAGAGTTGATGCAAAGTTAGAAAAAAAACATTACGGTAGTTATGGACAGAACTCCAAATAATACTGAGTATTTGTGGCCTAAGATACATGAGGAAATATGAAAAGTTTTTACATTACAATGTGGAAACAGGCCCTTCGGCCCAACAAGTCCACACCGACCCGCCGAAGCGCAACCCACCCATACCCCTAACCGAACGGGCAATTTAGCATGGCCAATTCACCTGACCCTGCACATCTTTGGACTGTGGGAGGAAACCGGAGCACCCGGAGGAAACCCACGCAGACACGGGGAGAACGTGCAAACTTCACACAGTCAGTCGCCTGAGGCGGGATTAGAACCCAGGTCTCTGGCGCTGTGAGGCAACAGTGCTAACCACTGTGCCATCGTGCCGCCAAGTGTGATGAAAAGGCAAGGTTACAGTGATCAGTGGGATTTCGATATGCAGGGGGACTGGGAAAATCAAATTGGTAGTGGATTGGAAGAAAACGGATTCATGGAATGTCTACGAGATGGCTTTTACAGCAGCTTGCGGAGGAACCTTCTAGGGAACAGGCAATACTGGATTTAGTGTTATGTAATGAGATAGATGTGATAAGGGAGCGTAAGGTGAAGGAACCCTCAGGAGGCAGTGACCATAATATGACAGAATATACTGTGCACTTTGAGAGGGAGAAGGTAGAATAAGATATAACTATTTTATAATTGAATAAGGGTAGCTACCTGAAGGAGGAACTGGAGAGGATTGACTGAGAGAAGAGCCGAGCAGGAAAGACATTGAACAGCAATGGCAAGGGTTTCTGGGAGCATTCCGAGTGGCACAGCAAAATTCGCCCCTAGGCAAAGGAAGAATGAGGCAACCATGGCTGACCAGGGAAGTCAGGGACAGCATAAACGCAAAACGGAAAGTATATTAGGTGGCAACGGCAGTGGGAAACCAAAGGACTGGGAAGCCTGCAAAGACCAATGGAGGATAAAGAACAAAGAAATAGGGAGGGTGAAGATTAAGGATAAGGGACAGCTAGTCAGTAATATTTAAAAAAATTGCAAGAATTTCTTCAGATATATAATGATTAAGACTCGAAAGTGGACATTGGGTTGTTGGAAAATGACACTGCAGAATTAGTAATGGGTAACAAAGAAACTGAACAAAGAAACTAAGGAATTGAATAAATGCTTTGTGTCAGTCTTCACGGTGGAAGGCACGAATAATATCCCAAAACTTCAAAAGTATAGGTGGTAGTGGGGAGGGGGAGGGAACAGAGATGAGTATGGTGACCATCACCAAGGCAAAGATGCTACAGCACTGTAAGTTCTGAAAATAGATAGCTCACCTGTAACAGATGGACTACACGCCAGAGTTCTGAAGGCAATAGCTGAAGAGATAGTGGAGGCTTTAGTAGTGAAGTTTCAGGTATTACTGGAAGCAGGGAGGAGCCCAGAGGACCGGAAAACTGTTCATATAAACCCTTTGTTTAAGAAGGGAGTAAGGAAAAAGACGGAAAATGATAGGTTGATTAGCCGGACCTTAGTCATTGGTATGATTT
>NW_025167678.1:0-1701 GCF_004010195.1 Chiloscyllium plagiosum | reverse complement strand
TTGTTGTCAGTCTTTGCCACGAGCGAGGCGCACAAAGACGCGGTGGGTTGGTCGTGTAACTGTTATGGACTTAAGACCCACATTTACGGGCGGCCGGGATTTGCAGCAGCATTTGTTCTTTCGCTGTGGTTCTAGGTCCGCTGAGATGTAGTGTTTTGCCGGTAACTCTTATGTACACAAGACCGATCCAGATTTGTAGCGACATTTTTTGTTGTGGTCTTTGCCACGGACGAGGCGGATTGGTCAGGTAACTCTTATGGACTTAAGGCCCACATTCGAGCGGCCATGATTTGCAGCATTACTTGCTGTTTCGCCACGGTGCGAAGGGCACTAAGACGTGGTGGTTTGGTCGGGTTACTCTTGTTTACATAAGACACGGGTAAAGGTAAATTTCGGGCGACCAAGATTGACAACGGTTTTTGCTGTCTGGTATTGCCGCGGGATGGGGAGCGCATTCAACCAGGTAACTCTTGAGCACAGACCAAGGTATGAAAATTGACCTTTAAGTATTACCTTGGTGGTCGGTACCGTAGAGAAGTACATGGGAAATGGTAACTTACAAACATAGAGAATAAAGGTCTTTAATTAGCTAGATCAATCTAACGAGTAAGGTTTCTAACTGATTCGATCACCCAGCCATAGACCGGTTTTTAAGAGAGGAAATCCCCCACGCGAAGGTCTGAAGTGGGTGTGGAAGAAGGTGACACCGGACCTCAGAGAGGTTAATTGAAATTACATAAAGAAACAGCCGAGTATTTTCAATGGGAAATTATATTAGTGATTTAAGTGTAGAAGGAGAAATTAAACGGATGTCCGAGGACCGCTTTCCAACGGACAGCCCTTTAGGAAAAATGTTACGAGATTGGAAATACAATCCTGGGACGCAAGGAAACGATAAAAAACAAATTATAAAACGTCCGTAGAAAACAGCCTTGCAATCAGGACGAATCAGATTATGCTTCGTGTCAGAAGGGCCAGTAGCTGAAGGGCGACTGAGGCTATACTTCGTAACTAGCTTGCAGCCAGACATCCAGAAAAATACTCAAAACCTCGAGGAAAGAGAGACAGAGAGAGAAGAGCTGTACAGCTAGGAGAATGCTTAACCTTTTGTGATTCAGTTTGAATGCACATTTGTTTGTTGTTGATCAAATGTTCCCTGGAGCTTGAGGTCCGGGACTGTTTAGAATCTGATTTCTATTATGGAAATTTTACCATGATTTTTTTTAAGGTTTTGGATATTGAAAGATTATGAAAAAAATGTTAACTCCTGTTCTTTTTACAGGTCATGACTGTCTTACTATTAGTTTCATTCTTAAATAAAAGGGATTTGTGGAGGACAGTTGACGTATCAGTTCAACATTAGATTGTAATAAATAAAAACAAAAAGTAAAATCCTATGGTTAAAATCGGAGACCTTGTATTCGGCCATTATTCATGAATTAGAAGATTTTTTTTTAAACTACCAATAGCATTGTAATTGAGCAATGACTGGTCAAGACTACTTAAGAAAACTAATTTTGGATCAAGGGACTAAAACCGGGTAATTATAGTGAATTTCAAAGTTGGGAACTGTGTGCATTTTACATTTTAAATATTAAACGTTGAATAAATGAATTTATAATATATAAATATATATATTTGCAAGGTAGATTCAAAAATGTATATCTTGGAACAGGCTTTAAAGTTAGACAATCATAAATT
>NW_025167677.1:0-1701 GCF_004010195.1 Chiloscyllium plagiosum | reverse complement strand
TTTGTTCTCTTCCTCTTGATGAATATTATACCATGAAATATGTTGTTTATGAGATTGCAGGTTTCTTCGAATTTGTTCCATTTCGGGATGCAAAAACGTATCATTCAACTAGCGGATGCAAAGAATGGTTTGGAACATGTGAAGGGCTGTTTGTAAGAGTGTCTGGATAACTGCTTCTGCTAAGAATCCTGGTATGGGTAATCCCATGTGTGTCCCGTTGACTTGTTTGTATGGCTTGTCGTTGAAAGTAAAATTGGCAGTGAGGCACAGGACTCCTACCTTGAAGATGCTGTCCTTCCTGATGGAGTTGGTGCTTTTCGTTACTTGTCTCCTTGGTTCCGTCTCTTAGTGTGCAGTTTGTGTTTCTTTGGCCAGGCTGATATTACTTTATTTTGTTACGTCGAAGGTAACCATGACTTCGTCTTCCCCTAGCTTGGTGCATGGGTGATGTTCAAGAATTGTTGGGTGGAGTGGATGAAGTAGCGTCAGGCTTCTAATACCTGTTTTGAGTTTTTGGTGAAGTTTCTTTGCTCGTCTGTATTTTGGTGTGCCAATGAGTGCCCCCAAAATCTATGATGGTTACGTCCTAGGAATAACACTGTTTAAAACCAGTCCGCATGATTACTATCCATCCCCCTCCGCCACTGATGCTCATTCGGAGCAGTATATAACATCTACAAGATTCACTGCGCCAAGGCTTCATAGACATAACCTCACAAACCCACGGATGTCCACAAGGACACAGACAGCAGATACAAGGGAGAAACGCTCATCTAAAAGCTGGCTCTTTCAAAAGGTCAGAGGTGATGAAGTTCTCTCATGATTTCACAATTCCAAACTCGTAAGATCACAAAATCAAACCAGGTGCGAATGCAGCAAGACTTGACCAACAGCCAGGCTTGGGCTGACAGATAGGAAGTAACATTTTTGATACACAAGTGCTACAACATTACGATCATAAATCGTGCCACCATTCCCATTTGACATCCAATGACATTCACCTGCTGAATCCATTGGAACGGACATTCTCGCGTTAATCCAAGACCATATAGCTTCTATGATGAGAACATGAGATCAGAAGCTAGGAACCCTGCAGCTCGTACCTGTTCTCCTATCTTACGAAAGCCTGCCCATTAATTCTGAGTCCCAAGTCAGGAATATGATGGTCTAATATCCACTTCTCTAAGCGAATGCAGCTCTAACAGTACGTAAACAGCTTGACACAATCACGGAATAAGGAACCTAGTCGATTGGCAGCAATCTTCAATCATTCACTCTCTCTAACACAGACATTCAACAGAAGGTGTGCGTACTGTATTATTAGTTAGGCAGCATCTTCCACGGTCATTACCACTGCCATTCCGAAGGAAACGGTCATGATTTAGAGAATAGTGTTCATAATTCATTTGATTTTGACGTAAGTATTTCAAAGGACAAAGTTAGATTAAGAGTTGGCTTCTTAGCATGATCGATGCTCATTTCAATAACCTGGGAAAATGTCATTCAGTAGAATAGGAAACAATAACAAATAGAATAATCAGAATCAGAACAGTGTCGAGAATGTGGTGCTGGAAAAACATATCTGGTCAGGCAGAATCCGAGGAACAGGAGAATCGACTTTTCAGGCATGAGCCCTTAATTGGGAATTGCATCTCACACATGACCTGTCCTACCTGTCCAGATTCCATTCCACCTATCTGC
>NW_025167676.1:0-1701 GCF_004010195.1 Chiloscyllium plagiosum | reverse complement strand
GATGAATAAATACATATATATAACCAGGAGAAAATCAGTGCCCGAAACTGAGGAGACTCTAAATCTCCTGGCTATATATTATTAACCAGACAGCACAGAGTCAGTGCCTTAACTGAGGAGACTCTAAGTCGCCTGGTTATATATATTTAAACAAACAGCACTCAGTCAGTTCCTTGAAATGAGGAGACTCTAAATCTCCTGGTAATCAACCAGCCAGCACAGAGTCAGTGCCTAAAAATGAGGAGACTCTAAAACTCCATTAATTTATGTGTATTTATCCATCCAGCACGTTGTCTGAGCCCTAATCTGAGAAGATTCTAAATCTCTTAGTAATATATATATATATATATATATTTAATTAACCCACCAACACAAAGACAGTGCCCTAAACTGAGGAGAATCTAAATCTCCAGTTGTTTTGAAATTAGTCAACCAGCATAAAGTCAGCGCTGACTCTGTATTGGCTGGTTAAATAAATATATGTAACCAGGACATTTAGAGTCTCCTCAGTTTGGGGCACTGACTCTGGACTGGCTGAGTAAATCGATATATAACCAGGAGATATAGAGTCTGCTCATTTTAGGGTTCAGATAATGTGCTGGCTGTGCCCATAACTGACATAAGTCGACTCTAAATCTCCTGGTTATGTATATTTAAATACACAGCACAGAGTCAGTGCCCCAGAATGAGCAGACTTTAAATCCCCTGGTTATATGTATTAAACCAGCCAGCACAGAGTCAGTGCCCGAAAATGAGCAGACACTAAATCCCCTGCTTATATATATTAAACCAGCTAACACAGAGTCAGTGCCCTACACTGAGGAGATTCTAAATCTCCTGATTATATATATTTATGTAACCAGGCAGCACAATGTCAGTGTCATAATGTGTGGAGAATTTAAATCTCCTGGATATGCATGTTATTTAACCATCCTGCACAGAGTCTCTGCCTTGACTGAGGAGAATCTGAATCTCGTGGTTATGTATATTTCAACAGACAGCACAGAGTCAGTGCCCTCATCAGAGGAGACTCCAAATCTCCTGGTCATATATATTTATATAACCAGCCAGCCCAGAGGCAGTATCCAAAACTAAGGAGACTCTAACCCTCCTGGCTATATACATTTAACCAGCCAGCACAGAAGAGACGCTAAATATCCTGGTTATATATATTTATTTAACCAGCCAGCAGCAAGTCAGTGACCTAAACGGAGGAGACTGTAATTATCCTGGTTATATATATTTAACCAGTCAACACCGAGTCAGGCCCCCAAAGTGAGAAGATTAGATATCTTCTGGTTATATCTATTTATTTAACCAGCCAACCCAGAGTCAGTGCCCCAAACTGTGGAGACCCTAAATACGCTCTTTATAAAAAATTTAACCAGCCACCACACAGTCAGTGCCCTAAACATGAGGAGACTGTAAATCTCCTGGTTATGTATTTATTTAATCAGCTAACATAGATACAGTGCCCCAAAATGAGCAGGCTCGAAATGTCCTGGTTACATCTGTTAACTTAAACAGCCAGCCCACAATCAGTGCCCTAAACTGTGGAGATTTTAAATTTCCTGGTTATTTATATTTAAACAGACAGCATAGACTCAGTGCGTTTAACTGGGTAGACTCTATATCTCCTGGTAGTATATATTTGATTACCCACCCAGCTCAGAGTCAGTATCCCAAACTGAGGAGACTATA
>NW_025167675.1:0-1701 GCF_004010195.1 Chiloscyllium plagiosum | reverse complement strand
TATTCAGCAGGTCAGAGGTTCTGGTGGTGGCCGATATTCAGCAGGTCAGAGGTCTTGGTGTTGGCCTGTATTCAGCAGGTCAGAGGTCATGGTGGTGGCCTGTATTCAGCAGTGGTGATGGCCTGTATTCAGCAGGTCAGAGGTTCTGATGGTTGCCTGTATTCACCAGGTCAGAGGTCACAGTTGTGTCCTGTATTCAGCAGGTCAGGGGTCTGGTGGTGGCATGTATTCAGCAGGTCAGAGCTTCTGGTGGTGGCCTGTATTCAGCAGGTCAGAGGTTCTGGTGGTGGCCTGTATTCAGCAGGTCGGAGATCATAGTGATGGCCTGTATTCTGCAGGTCAGAGGTTCTGGTGGTGGCCTCTATTCAGCAGGTCAGGGCTCCTGGTGGTGGCCTGTATTCAGCAGGTCGGAGGTTCTGATGGTGGCCTGTATTCAGCAGGTCAGAGGTTCTTGTGGTGGCCTGTATTCAGCAGGTCAGAGGTCATGGCGGTGGCCTGTATTCAGCAGGTCAGAGGTTCTGATGGTTGCCTGTATTCACCAGGTCAGAGGTCACAGTTGTGTCCTGTATTCAGCAGGTCAGGGGTCTGGTGGTGGCATGTATTCAGCAGGTCAGAGCTTCTGGTGGTGGCTTGTATTCAGCTGGTCAGAGGTTCTGGTGGTGGTCAGGGGTCCTGGTGGTGGCCTGTATTCAGCAGGTCAGAGGTTCTGGTGATGGCCTGTATTCAGGAGGTCGGAGGTTCTGGTGGTGGCCTGTATTCAGCAGGGGTCGGAGGTTCTGGTGGTGGCCTGTATTCAGCAGGTCAGAGGTCATGGTGGTGGCCTGTATTGAGCAGGTCAGAGGTTCTGGTGGTGGCCTGTATTCAGCAGGTCAGAGGTCATGGTGGTAGCCTGTATTCAGCAGGTCAGGGGTCTTGGTGATGGCCTGTATTCAGCAGGTCAGAGGTTCTGGTTGTGGCCTGTATTCAGCAGGTCAGGGGTCCTGGTGGTGGCCTGTATTCATCAGGTCGGAGGTTCTGATGGTGGCCTGTATTCAGGAGGTCAGAGGTCCTGGTTGTGGCCTGTATTCAGCAGGTCGGAGGTTCTGATGGTAGCCTGTATTCAGCAGGTCAGAGGTTCTGGTGGTGGCCTGTATTCAGCAGGTCAGAGGTTCTGGTGGTGGCCTGTATTCAGCAGGTCAGAGGTCATAGAGGTGGCCTGTATTCAGCTGGTCAGAGGTTCTGATGGTGGCCTGTATTCAGCAGGTCAGAGGTTCTGATGGCCTGTATTCAGCAGGTCAGAGGTTCTGCTGGTGGCCTGTATTCAGCAGGTCAGATGTTCTGATGGTGGCCCGTATTCAGCAGGTCAGAGGTTCTGCTGGTGGCCTGTATTCAGCAAGTCGGAGGTTCTGGTAGTGGCCTGTATTCAGCAGGTCAGAGGTTCTGATGGTGGCCTGTATTTAGCAGGTCAGAGGTTCTGGTGGTGGCTTGTATTCAGCAGGTCAGAGGTTCTGGTGGTGGCCTGTTTTCAGCAGGTCAGAGGTTCTGGTGGTGGCCTGTATTCAGCTGGTCAGCGGTTCTGGTGGTGGCCTGTATTCAGCAGGTCAGAGGTTCTGGTGATGGCCTGTATTCAGCAGGTCAGAGGTCATAGCGAGGCCCTGTATTCAGCAGGTCAGAGGTTCTGGTTTTGGTCTATATTCAGCAGGTCAGAGGTTCTGGTGGTGG
>NW_025167674.1:0-1701 GCF_004010195.1 Chiloscyllium plagiosum | reverse complement strand
TATTTCCCAAGAATAGGTCAAGTTTTGTAACTTCTCTAGTAGTTGCATCCACATACTGAAACAGAAAATGTTCTTGTGCACACTTAACAAATTCCTCACCATCTAAACCCTTAACACTATGGCAGTTCCAGTCTATGTTTGGAGAGTTAAAATCCCCTACCATAACCAACATATTATTCTTACTAATAGCTGAGCTCTCCTTACAAATGTGTTTCTCAATTTCCCTCTGACTATTAGGGGGTCTAAAATACAATCCCTATAAGGTGATCATCCCTTTCTTATTTCTCAGTTCCAGTCGCGAATTATGCTGAACATTGTGCAATTATCGATGGACATTCCCACTTCTGACCTTATGACAGGGAGAAAGTCATTGATGAAGCAGCTGAAGTGGCAAAGCAAATGTCTTGTGCCAACCCCACAATGGCAGATACACCACCAATGGTGCTACCACTGGAAGAGTCCATTCTGGTTTTAAACCTTCTGGACACCTTGCCATCACTGCTGACAATACCAGACTGTGGACACAAAATGATCCCGTCCTAGCAAAATTAAAACAGTTGGTGTTGAAGGAGGTAACAAAAGTGTGATCACAACAAGAACTGATACCTTTCTGGGCATGTCAAGACCAAATCAATATAGAAGATAGCATATTATTACGGGGAACAAGAATGATTGACCTGAGCAAAGATCACTGCCAGATACTGGTTGTACTCCGCCAAGGTCATTCAAAATGAAGCTGTTGCTGAGACGTTACATCTGGTAGCCAGATTGGATGGTGACATAGCTGCATTGGTGGGACAGTGCCTAGACTGCCAGCAAAGAAACTCTGCACTCGGTTACACATTGATTCGGCCAGTCCTTTCACGGGGTGTAGGTTTATGTGGATGCCTATTCAAAATGGTTGAACCTGTATTGAATTAATTCATCAAACACGGAGACAATGACTGAAACGTTGTGAACGTCGTTTGCAATACACGGATTCCTCGAGGTTTTGGTCATAGACAACAGGCCATCATTTACCAGCAGGGACTGCAAGTATTCCGTGAAATTGAATGGCATTCAACATGTAAGGACAGCTCCCTACCATCCATTGCCCAATGGTCTGATGGGAAAAGCAGTCAAAACTTTGAAGGCAGACTTAAAGAAACAGCCTACGACTTACTAGATCCCAAACTGTTCCTGGTCCTGTTTGATTGTAGGGCTACCATTATACAACTACAGGTACAGCTCCAGCAGAGTTGCTAATGGGGAGAAGACTCTGCATCTGGTTAAACCCGATCTGATCTGATCTGATCAATTTTATCACAGACTGGGTGTATTACATTATATGCTGCACCTGCTAGATTTGTGAATTTTAGATGTTGTTGGACTTCTTAGATCACTTGGCTTCAGGTACAGTTTATTTTCTTCATTCTTTCACAGGCTATGGGCATCACTTTGAAGCACAGTATTTATTGCCCATTCCTAACTGCCGTTAAACTGAATTGCTATGTCAGAGGGCAGTTAAAAGTCAACTATATCACTCTGGGTCTATAGACGCATGTGAGTAGACCAAGCAAGGATGGCAATTTCCTTCTCTAAAGAACATCAGTGAAGCCAGATGGGTGTTTATGACAATCTGTGATATTATACGTGAGACCAGCCCTTTAACATTCTAGATTTATTATTCAGGGAGAAAGTGAGGACTGCAGATGTTGGAGA
>NW_025167673.1:0-1701 GCF_004010195.1 Chiloscyllium plagiosum | reverse complement strand
TATCCAAGATATATTCATATCTTTCTACACGGACACCCGAAGACGATGGGAATGACTGACTGCTTCTGAATGAAGAGGCTGTGACTGCTGCAGGACAGTGGATATTCACCAACATGATGTACTGTGCATGGGTACACTGTAACATTAATAGAGAGAGAGCTCCTACAGTTCCTCTACCTCTCCCCATTGACATGGATACTCCGCAGATCCCATGTACACCATCGGGAATCCCACTATACTGGATACACCCGGCAGCTCCCTGCTGTGGGAGAAACAATGTATTGCCCTCATCCACCATATATATGTCCTCCATCACCGAATGGTGACACTGTTGCGGAGATACTGGGAATTGATGGACATGTCACCCAGTCCTGCCTGGAAATTCTGGACCATAGAAGCTGAATGAAACTGTGACCCTAACAGCCACTGGTTTCACCATCCTCCCCTTGGTGTGTTGAAGGAAATAACACCGCTCTGTGACCAGCTACTTGTTCAATCAGTGTCCCCTCACTCTCTGATCCTGGGTTTAGTGGAGCTTGGGAAGCTGTTCCTGGAAAACCCGGGGTGGGTCCAGCAGATCCCTTTCCCCACACACACTCACTGCATGGTTTCAGATCTTTCCCTCTCTGCAGCCTCTGCTCCATTTGCTGTTCATCTTACAGACCCAGATGCTGTAACTAAAGTCCCCATGCTCCATCCAGGGTTGGGTCACCAAATCCTCAGGTCTCCTGAATGTCTGAGGCAGCTCACAACACAACCTCCAGCAAACCATCCCCAGCACCTCCACTAACTTTCCAATAACAGGAGTCAATCAGAAACCCTTCTGCTACAAGTGTTGTGGACCAGACCAGATCCCTGCAAAATATTTTAAGAAGGCCGTTTAGACCCAAACCTATCCTTATTTTAAACATAGATGTGAAGTGTGCGTTCCAGATACGTTGTGACTGGTCAAACGTCACGACATTAAGTAAAATACAATCTATTCAAATGCTTTATTTAAAATCCAATCGAAGAAAAGAATATTTTGGGATAGCTTATATGTTGGAACACTTACACAAACAATAGATATCGCCCCTTCTTGGTATAGACCGCTTGGCTCAAAGATATATTCAAATACAGATCCTGACATGCAATTTTCTGATCCGGTAGATATCAGCATCAACAGAGATCCTCAGAGAGAAAAGCAGCTGGGGATCATGTATTGATACTTCCAACCCTTCGAGGATCCCCAACAGCTTCTGAATGCTGCAGCTAAAAAAAAAACGAGAAATCCTGGTCTGGGAGAGCTGGCCACTGCCCTTCGATTGCAACCACCATTTAATGAAACCTAAAGGCCTCCCCAGTTATTTACTTAAACTGTGTTCAGACTTCAGTTCTGCACCTCTGCCTTAAGAACGTCTCTTCAAAAACAACCTAAGAGAACATAACCTCTTTACAGTGATGGTAAACTGACAACTCACCTTTATAAAAATGATCCATGAATTTAGAAAGATGGATTAATTTTAGACCTGCTAACCTTCCTCTATTAGCAGACTGCAATGAATATATATTACATTGACTCTGAGCATACAAATGTTCACAACTAGATTCGATTTCAGTCATTTTACTCCTGCCACAGAAGTCCTTCTTCATCCAAGTCTCCACAGCGTGTCGAAACGTAGGTTTTCTCGCCCTGTCATCTGCATAATTTCAAATTGAATG
>NW_025167672.1:0-1701 GCF_004010195.1 Chiloscyllium plagiosum | reverse complement strand
GTATTGAATTCATTAACTTAAAGAAATGTCTTAAAGAAACATTGCCAGACTTGGTTTACATTTCAAGAAGTTTGACTTTGGCCGGTCTGAGCTGTGCCCTGAGAAATGAACCAGACACTGGAAGTCACCTGTTTTGTTGAATTGCAATAATCACCTGGTGTGTATGTGTTCTTTCTTTCTGCAAATAACAGAGCCTTGTGCATTAAATATAAATAGCTTCCAGAACATGCAAATCAGCACACTGCAAGAAGAACTCATGACACTAATTTGCGGTCTATCAAGTCAGACCTCATTCTGCGAACTGACTTATCCATCATTATCTAGGAGAGAGTGAGGACTGCAGACGCTGGAGAGTCAGAGTCAAAAAATGTGGCTCTGGAAAAGCATAGCAAGTCAGGCAGCATCCAAAGAGCAGGAAAGTCAACATTTTGGGCACAAGTGCTTCATCGGGATGAAGGGCTTATGCCCGAAATGATGACTTTTTTGCTCCTTGGATGCTGCCTGACCTCTTGTCCAAAATTACCACCATCTGGTATTGTAATGATATCCATTGTGAAGGCTTCAACACACTGGATCTATTACACTGGATAAGGAGATATGGTCCACATGTTACCAGCATGGTCAGGAATCAATCTGACATCAGTTTAACCTGTTCCAAAATCTGAATGTGATTGCAAACATTATTCGGGAAACCATAATCAGTAACATTGATCTCAATGGATTATTAGACCATCACAAGAAGAAAAGCTCTCATTCCTCACCATCCAATGGGAGAGCAACCCCACTGTCCTTGCCCAATCAAATATGTATGTAAACTTAGATCCACATGAACTTTGTTGATTCTTTAATAAAAATACAAGAAACTAGAGATGCTGTAAATCTGAGCCAAAAACAGAAATTGCTGGGGAAGCTCAGCACGTCTGGCAGCATCTGTGGAAAGAAATTAGAGTTAATATTTTGGGTCAGTTCTGAGGAAGGGTCACTCAATCCAAAAGGTTAGTTCTGATTTCTCTCCACAGATGCTGCCAGAACTGCTGAGCTTATCCAGTCAATTCTATTGTTTTCTCTTTGTTGACCATTCCAGCAAGACCCACATCTCAGGAATGTCCAACGATAGAGATGGATGATTGTATGGCAGGTTGCTCTTTGTTCTGTGAACTCTCTACTCCAATACAACCCAGGTAGAGCAGAATGCTAGCTGCTTCTCTCCAGTATTACTGAACAATGTGAGCCTGAATTGTTACCCTTCACATACCACACGGGTATACAGCTGGAGCATTGGTTTACACAAGGATTCATCACAAGCTGGAACAATTCATCAATCTGAAAGACCTGAAAATAAATTGAAATTTATTACTCATGCAGGAGAGTTGCAAAGGGGAGTGATGGAAGTGAACTTTCACATTCTCTATGAGCAGTGTCCCTGTTGGAAATGATTGGTGTAAAGAGAGTCTTTATTTCCCAAGAGGTGAAATCTCCCTTTTTTTCATAATGTTGCAACTTTTTGTTTTAGCATTTAGTGTTAGATCATTGAACATAGAACATAGAACATGGATCATTGAACATAAAACATCGTTCATAGAACATTATGAACAAAGTCTAGAACATAGACTTTGAGTGCGAGCAGCAGCTCAGGTAAGACAGTTTGTTTTAAAATTACTTACCGGGAGTGGGCAGCGGTGTTTTTTTCTCTCTTTACAG
>NW_025167671.1:0-1701 GCF_004010195.1 Chiloscyllium plagiosum | reverse complement strand
CCCTCTCACCCTAAAACTATGCCCTCTGGACTCCTCGACCCCAGAGAAAAGACTTTGTCTACTTATCCTATCCATGCCCCTCATAATTTTGTAAACCTCCATAAGGTCACCCCTCAGCCTCTGACGCTCCAGGGAAAACAGCCCAAGCCTGTTCAGCCGCTCCCTATAGTTCAAATCCTCCAACCCTGGCAATATCCTTGTAAATCTTTTCTGAACCCTTCCAAGTTTCACAACATCTAACCGATAGGAAGGAGACCAGATTTGCATGCAATATTCCAACAGTGGCCTAACCAATGTCCTGTACAGCTGCAACATGACCTCCCAACTCTTGTACTCAATACTCTGACCAATAAAGGAAAGCATACCAAACACCTTCTTCACTATGCACTCCAAGGTCTCTTTGTTCAGCAACACTCCCTAGGACCTTACCATTAAGTGTATAAGTCCTGCTCAGATTCACTTTCCCAAAATATAGCACCTTGCATTTATCTGAATTAGACTCCATCTGCCACTTCTCAGCCCATTGGCCCATCTGGTCCAGATCCTGTTGTAATCTGAGGTAACCCTCTTCGCTGTCCACTACACCTCATCTGCAAACTTACTTTTTCTCTTATGCTCATATCCAAATCATTTATGTAAATGACAAAAAATGGAGGACCCAGCACCGATTCTTCTGGCACTTCACTGGTCACAGGCCTCCAGTCTGAAAAACAACCCTCCATCACCACCCTCTGTCTTCTACCTTTGAGCCAGTTCTGTATCTAAATGGCTAGTTCTCCCTGTATTCCATGAGATCTAACTTTGCTAATCAGTCTCCCATGGGGGACCTTGTCGAACATCTTACTGAAGTCCATATAGATCACATCTACTGCTCTGCCTTCATCAATCCTCTTTGTTACTTCTTCAAAAAAACTCAATCAAGTTTGTGAGGCATGATTTCCCATGCACAAAGCCATGTTGACTATCCCTATCCTGGCACAAAGCCATGTTGACTATCCTTGCCTTTCCAAATACATGCACAATCTGTCCCTCAGGATTCCCTCCAACAACTTGCCCACCACTGAGGTCAGGCTCACCGGTCTATAGTTCCCTGGCTTGTCCTTACCACCTTTCTTAAACAGTGGCACCACGTTAGCCAACCTCCAGTCTTCCGGCACCTCACCGGCGACTATTGATGATACAAATATCTCAGCAAAAGACTCAACAATCACTTCTCTTGCTTCCCACAGAGTTCTAGAGTATACCTGATCAGGTCCTGGGGCTTTATCCACCTTTATGCGTTTCAAGACATCCAGCACTTCCTCCTCTGTAATATGGACGTTTTTCAAGGTGTCACCATCTATTTCCCTATATTCTATATCGTCCAAATCCTTTTCCACAGTAAATACTGATGCAAAATACTCGGTTATTATTTCCCCCATTTTCTGAGGCTCCACGCTTTGAATCTTAAATCTTAAGACAATTGACTGATGGATATGAGTCAGCTAACAGTGAGTCTCTTAGCTTTGAAACTGGTATATGCCTCAAGAATGGGGGTGCGGGGGGCAGGGGTGTGGAGGGGAGGGGCAATGTTGACAGCATGGATGGGGAGTGTTCAGCAACAGGTGCTCACATGAAGAAGCATTTCAAATATATCCAACAAGATTTGTCAATCCAAGAAAATCATGAGCCTAGGAGAAAGTGAGGACTGCAGATGCTGGA
>NW_025167670.1:0-1701 GCF_004010195.1 Chiloscyllium plagiosum | reverse complement strand
TCTTACAGGGTGGGAATTCCAGACCGTGTTGCCAAGGAATCTATAGAAACAGTCACACAGCTGAACTCAAAAATAAACACATCATTGGGAGTCTAAACTAAAATGAGTTATTGAGATGTGAAGTGTGTCTGGTGCATGGAGATATGAATGATTACAGCCAGGAATTAAGTCAAGGGTGTGAAAGTAAATTGCTGTTGCTTATAAATGGGAGACTTTTGATGGATCAGCAAGTTCTGGTACAAGTGAACACTTGGGCGGTAGAGTTTTCAATATTCTGAAGATTATAAGGACGGTGATTGTGGGATGCTGGCCAGGAGTGGGTTTAGATAATGAAATCTAGAGTTAACAAAATGAACGAATGAGAGTTTCAGTAAATGAGCTGAGACTGTGGTGAGGTCAGGTGATATCACCGAAGTCGAAATAGTGGTCTTGGAGTGGGACTGGGCTATCACCATCAGCTCTGGGATTCAGCTGTTTGTCAGTTTGTGAATCAAGTCTGTAACAAGCTCAGAAGCTGATTGGCCCTAGAAGAATCCAATGTGGGCGTCACTGAGCAGGTTATTGTGAGCATGTGCTTGACAGCACTGTCGATCAAGTTCTGGTACAAGTGAACACTTGGGCGGTAGAGTTTTCAATATTCTGAAGATTATAAGGACGGTGGGCAGCAAGTTCTGGAGAAGAAAGTGAGAACTGCAGATGCTGGAGATCAGAGCTGAAAATGTGTTGCTGGAAAAGATCAGCAGGTCAGGCAGCATTGAGGAACTCATTCCTAAAGAAGGGCCCATGCCCGAAACGTCGATTCTCCTGCTCCTTGTATGTTTCCTGACCTGCTGCGCTTTTCCAGCAACACAGTTTCAGCAAGTTCTGGAGCACAGCCATCAGTACTATTGCCACAATGCTGGCAGGGACCATAGCCTTTACACCATTTGTCCATTTCTTGATCTGATTTGAAATGAGTTTTCAACCAATTCGATTCACATCTGTGATGTCATAGACAAATGGAGAAGGCTCATTCACTTGGCACTGCTGGCTGAAAATTGCTGCAAATGCTGTCGTCTTATCTGTTGCATGAATGTGTGAGGCCCCTCCATCAGTAAGGGTGGGGATATCTGTGATGGCTTCCTGCAGTGAGTTGTTTAATTGTCCATCACCATTCCTGACGAGGTGTGGCAGAACTCAGATCTGATTCATTGGTTGTTGGATCACATAGTTCTATTTGGTGTTGCTTGCACTGTAGCTTCACTAGGTTAGCACCACATTTTTAGGTATGCCTGGTATTGCTCCTGGCAAGCCCTGCGGAACTCTCCATTGAACTAGGGTTAATTCCCCTGCCTTGATGTTAATGGATAAGTGGGGGATACACCAGACCATGAGACTTCAGATTGAGCTGGAGTACAGTCCTGCTGCTCCTGTTGGCCCACAGTGAGACAGAAGTTGCAGGGTCAAGAGGGCTGATTGTGTTGTTGTATTTTCCAGTGCATTGGTAGATGTAATGTGGTCCATCCAGTTTCATTCCTTGTTTGAGACTGTGCAGTGATTAATACAATGAGTGATTTGGTGGGCCACTGTCAGGAATGCAACTTTATTTGAAAAAGGCTTTGTGATTTACACATGAAAGAAGTGAATCTATCATGGTATTCGAACAGATGAAAGACTCGCCAGACAATAAAGGTATTTTTCAATGTATAATTTCAGTTACAT
>NW_025167669.1:0-1701 GCF_004010195.1 Chiloscyllium plagiosum | reverse complement strand
CGGGTGGTCAGTATTGTGTCTGAGTAATCCTGTAGACTGAGGAAGGTCAATACAGTATGGGAATAATCCTGAGGCCTGCGGATGTAGGATACTGTGTGAATAATCTTCCAGACTGATGATAGTTAGTACTGATGATAGTTAGTACTGTAGTACTAAAACTTTGACAAACGGTCAGTTAGATTCGAAACGTCAGACTCTTTTTCTCTCCTTACAGATGCTGCCAGACCTGCTGAGATTTCCCAGCATTTTCTCTTTTGATATTTCTGAGCGGTTACTGAACATTCTAAAGGGGGAGGGTGAACAGCCAGAGGTCATTGTGCACACCGGTCCACATGGGATGGGGCCCTGTGAAATGAGTATTGGGCGTAAGGTAAGAGCTTAAAAAGCAGGACCTCAAGGGTAATGATCTCCAGATTACTCCCAGTGCCACGTGCCAGTGAGGATAGAAATAGAAAGAAAGGCCAGATGGTTGTGTGTCTGGGGAGGTGGTGGAGGAGGCAGGGTTTCAGTTGTTGGACTGTCGGGATCTCTTCTGGGGTAGAGTTGACCTGGACAAGGGGGACACGTTGGACTTGAACCAGAGGGGCACCAGTATCTCTGGGAGGAGATTTGCTTGTGTAAACCAGGAGCGTTTCAACTAGTTTGGCAGGGGTTAGGGACTCTGAATAAGTGAGGGACCATCGAAAAGTCAGGGGAAAATACATCAGCCATCTAGAGAAAGCCATGGGATGGAAAAGACTTCTGGTATAAAGGGCATTTATTTCAACGCACGAGGCCCCACTGGTAAGGCAGACGAACTCAGAGCATGGATTGGCTGTGGTACTGGGATATTATAGACAAAACAGAAACATGGCTGAGAGAAGGGCAGGACTGGCAGCTCAGTGTTCCAGGATACAGAAGGTACAGGCATGTCAGAAGGACAACTAAGTGAGGAGGGGGAGTTCTCCTTTTGATAAGGTAAGGCATGACAATGAGGCCACATGTTTAGAACTTAGAATCAAGAAGGGGTGGTCACTCTGTTAGGACTATTATAGACCCCCAAATAGCGAACAGATACTAGAGGGGCAGATGTGTAGAGAGATTGACGATACCAGTAGGAATAATAGATTAGTATGGGTTGGAGATTTTAATTTCTCCTGTATTGCCTGGGCCACCCAGAGAGTTAAATGCCCGTACGGAGTGCAGATTGTCAAATGTGTCCAAGAAAGTTTCCTTAATCAAGATGTAGAAAGCCTAACTCCACAGGCATGAGACATCCCCTCAGAAAACGAGGTCGGGCAAGTGACTGAAGTGGTCAGTCGGAGAGCACATTGGGTCCAGTGACCACAACTGTCTTCGGTTTAACATAGTTATGGAATAAGGTCATACTGGTCCACAGATTAAGGTCTTAAACTAGAGTAGGGCCAGTTTTAGGATAATCAGACAGGATCGAGAAGAGGTCGATTGGGTGAATTAAAAATCATTCAACACCAGGTTACAGTCCAACTGATGTATTTCGAAGCACCAGCTTTCGAATTCGAAAAGATGAAAGGTGTAAACTAAATTTGTTTGATATGACATTCCATGACACTGCTATCCTATTGCTATAAGTTACATGTCTTATGATTGTGCTGCACAACCACCTGATGAAGAAGCAGCTCTCTGAAACCTAGTGCCTCCAAATAAACGTGCTGGATTATAATCTGGTGTTGTGTGACTTCG
>NW_025167668.1:0-1701 GCF_004010195.1 Chiloscyllium plagiosum | reverse complement strand
TTTCCTAGATCCTGCAGTGAGAATGTTGAGATAGGCTTGTCAGTAAACAGACAAAAAGGAATGTATAAAAAGCACAATAAAATCTATTGCTGATAAGGTCTCAATGTGCAACAATATAGCCAATACATATGAAGCTGAAAAAGGACAGCAAGTGAGACAGCATCCTAGGAACAGGAAAGCCAACATTTCAGGCTAAAATACTTCATCAGGATTGCGGTGGGAAAGGGAGCCGCGAAGTAAATAGAGGGAGGGCCGTGGGGCTGGTGGAAGGGTAGGTGGGATGGCGATAGGGGGATGCAGGCAGGGGATTATTTTGATTGGTCAGTGGGAAGGGTGCAACGGATATACGAATGGGAAGATGGACAACTTTGGTCAGGTCAGGGAAGGGGGACATAGGGTAAGGCTGTGGGTAGAGAGATTTTGAAGCCAGTGAAGTCAATATTGAGACCATTGAGCTGTAAGGTCTCCAGCTGAAATATCAAGTTGTGTTCCCCAGTTTCTGTTTGGCCTCACTCTGACAATAGAGGAGGCCAAAGATGGAGCTGTTGCCGGATGAGCACGGTGAGGGGAGTGATTGAAATGGATGGCAACTGGAATGCTGAGTTTGTTAAAGCGTGCAGAGAGCAGATGCTCCATGAATATGTCCCTGAGTCTCCCTTTCGTCTCCACAACATAGAGGAGACCACGTTGGGAGTTGGAGATGAAGTCGATGGGTCAGGATCAGGCTCTTTGTGGAGTATTAGTGCTCTGCACGAAACAACCAACTCGACTTTCCAGTTACCATTCATTTTAATTCCCACTCCCACTCGCCCGGCGACATGCCCATCCTTAGCCTGTCCACTGTCAGAGGAACACTACCTGAGAGTTTACCTTTGAAGCTGATATCCCAATGGCCTCAACGTTGACTGAAACCGCTTCAAACCCTCCATCTGCAGCCTTATCCCATGCCCCTTTTCCCTGACCAGACCCACCTGTATCTTCTCCACCCTTCCCACTGACCAATCTCAGTAACCTCATACCTGCATGTACCTACAACCACCATACTTACCTGCCGCCCTTCCGTATCCCATCACTTCATTTCTGGGCTCCCCTCCCCCTCACCAGTCCTGACGAAAGGCCCAAGATCAAAATATTGCATTTGGTGCTCCTCTGGTTCTGTCTTGTCTGCTGTGTTTATCCAGCTCCAAGTTTATTAACTCTGGCCTCCTGCACCTATAGTACTGATTCTCTACAAGCTGTGGAACGAGGTGGTCTACATATAAGAAGAAATAAAATTGGACATTTGGAGAGATTACAATGCAGTCTCCTTTACACTGGGGAGACCAAACAGAAACTGTTTTGAGGAACACTCCCACTCTGTCTGTGGGATTAACCCTAACCTTCCCATTGCTTCCCATTTCAATAACGTACCTTGCTCTCATGCTAACATTTCAGTCCTGGGCTGCTGTAATGCTCCAATGAAGCACAACCCATCCTCGAGTAAACCTCACTTTAGACCTTGGTACGTTCTATCCTGAAGGAGTTTTTATTCAATTCCATACTTCCACAGCCTGACCACATTATGGCTGTTCTCCATTCTTCACACATTCTTTCTCCTGGTCTCCCAAAGTACTTGCCCTGTTTGTGAATCGTTTGTCTTGCACTTAATTAATGAACCCATTTCCCCCTTTCGCAATCTAATGAATACTCATTTTACTTTTG
>NW_025167667.1:0-1701 GCF_004010195.1 Chiloscyllium plagiosum | reverse complement strand
TCCACTTAGATGAAGATGAGGAAACACCATTGCTTGCCTTTGCTTCCCCTTCGAAGGAAGAGGAAGTAATGCAGTTTTTTACTGCCGTCGAATTGGAATGATTTGTTCCATGCCTTTATGATGTGGTCATAGAATGACCAAAGGAGGAAGTTGAGGATTTAAATTTGAGTTTAGTTTATTGCTTGAAGCAATAAGTATGTGTGGATTTTGGCTTAACACAAAATTTTTCTTTCAATTTAAAAGATAACAATGATTTGGCTGAGAATAGTGATTGAACATTGTGAAATTGTACTGGTGATTTGCAGAATTAAGCTGAAATTCTAAGATAAGAGAACAGCAGAGTTTGCATAAAATGAATACTGACACATTAATTGATCATTTGAAATAGCCTTGAACGCTTGCCATGGCATTCAATTTATGTCAATAAGATTTCTTTTCCAAGGAATTACCATTGGATTAACATGCTGTCAATCTTGCCTCTATATTACAGTCGAGTCGACGTTTTTGTAATTAAGAACTCTTTCCCAGGAATTATCATTGGATTAACTTGCTGCAAATCATGTCACGATATTATATATGATTAGTCTTTCTTGTAATTAAGGCTGTAGTATTTCTCAAAAAAAATGTAAATAATGCCTAATTTTCAAATATAACTGTGCAATTTCACCACGGAACACAGAAGCTCTAACTCCTGTGTTGCTGGATAGAATTGCTTCAAGGTACCTTAATTCAATAAACTAATGACACATGCTTTTTGAACAGACCGCATTCTTTTGACCGATCTCGAACCAAAAGGCCCCTCTGGGGGGGCTAAGATCTTCAAGAATTGGAGGCAACAAATGATAATGGACACACCACAAATGGATATATGCAGAAGCTGTGATTGTTGAAGGAAATTGGTGAACCTTATATTGTTGGCAACTTCGTGATCACGCTGAAGGATGGTTCGAAGTATGATTCACACACAGCAAGAAGTTGTAGAAGAACGAAAGGTTCGTTTCATTGCAGAGGTTTTCTGTGGTTCCACTTCCAATTGACTGTTTGAAATACTGGTCAGTGAGGAGTGTTAAAACAGTAATTCACAATCCCACTGGATACATGATTGCTCCCGTTCTTTCCTTATTTGTTTCTCTTTCAGTCGATGTAAATTCCTAGAAAGTCAAGATGGAATGAAAGGAGGAAAGAAAAGTTGCATTGACTTTCATTATCCCAATTTAACTTACAACAGAACCGAAATGCTTTATTTCGACTTTCATGTGGTTTCAATTATTTGTTAACCTCCCAGACAAGAGCAACGTTCTCCATCCCATGTCAGCCAAAGAATAGAAGATACAAAGGAAGACCACATCTGTGTTTAATGGAAGGAGAAAGCCGCGTAGGAGTCGAACAAACACGTACTCAACGAATTACTAAATCACCACTTTAAGCCCTTGGCCACTTAATGGGCTGGCAAAATGGGTTGACATGTGATACATCAAGAGTATGTATGGTGAAGGTCGGGATGAGAAATTCCCTGAGCAGAATCGAATCCACACCATTATGTTCCTGCTTTCAGCGGAAAATACCAGTAAAATTCAAGAAATCAACATGGTCCTTGAAAGGAACAGCTGTCCTTAATTCATTCCGAGTGAGAACTGTCTCAGAATGAACCTTCGAACAAGAAATGTCCGTCACATTCACACGTACGTTTCGCCTCGACTC
>NW_025167666.1:0-1701 GCF_004010195.1 Chiloscyllium plagiosum | reverse complement strand
GGTGCTCCGGTTTCCTCCCACAATCCAAAGATGTGCAGGTCAGGGTGAATTGGCCATGCTAAATTGCCTGTAGTGTTAGGTAAGGGGCAAATGTAGGGGTATGGGTGGTTGCGCTTCGGCGGGTCGGTGTGGACTTGTTGGGCCGAAGGGCCTGTTTCCACACTGTAATGTAATCTAAAAATCTAATCTATAATAAAATCATGGAATCATACAATTCAGAAGAGGCCCATCATATCTATACTGTCATAAATATATTACTACCTGTACTAGTCCCACTTCCCTGCATTATGCCTAGAGCCTTAGATGTTTTAGCACTTCACCCAAATACCATTTTAAAGGTTGTAAGGTAGGGCATTCCAGTCTCAAGTACTCTCCCAGGCAGTGCACTTTAGACTCCCACCTGGGTGAGAAAGGTTTTCTCAAATACCCTCTAAACCTCCAGGCTTTTACTTTAAAATCATGCCCCCTTGTTATTTACTCTTCAACAAAAGGAAACGGTTGCTTTCAATTCACTCTATCCATGATGAATAATCCATAATCTTATACACTTCTATTAGGCTCCCCCCTCAAAGTTCTTGACTCCAAAGTAAACAACCCAAGCTTATGAAACCTCCACAGCAGGCAAATTCCTGGTGAATCTCCTCTGCACTGTCTCCAGTGCAATTACATCCTTCGTATTGTGTGGTAATTAGAACTACAATCGGTACTCCAGCTGTGGCCTAACCAACGTTCTGTACAGCTGCAACATAACCTTCTTGTTCTAATCTGTGCTAACACAGCATTGCTTGTGTGCACACAGTGTTGCTTGTGTGCTGCAGCCTTTGAAAGGAAGCACATGGTGAGGATAGTGCAAAAGAGAGAGAGAGAGAAAGAGAATCTGTACAGTTACCACCTTTGCTGTTTTTGAATTCGTGCATCACTGGACATCGGAGTGCATCTGGGAAAATTAACAACAGTGAAATTCACAACTAATCTTGGAGGAACTGTTGGGCGAAGTTCATAGCACAGAGTCAGATAAGCTAATTGTTGTTTTAAGTCTGTCCAAGAGAAAGGCTGTATTAGTGAGTACAGCGGGTTCTTTCTTGATTATATGTTTTTGGAGATAAGTCTCTTGATTAAACTTAAAATATAAGCCATGGCTATTAATTTAACCTGGGGCAGTGTTTGTAGAGGAATAAGACGGTGTTATTTTCTGGGTCTGTAAATTGTGAGGGAGCAAAAATGGCCTTTGAGTGATATGTACTTCTTGTCAGATGTGGGAGTTTAAAGAGAGTTTAAGGATTATCTCTGCCATAAATGCTGTTGGATGCGAATCTTATCAGATTGAGTGGATCAGTTGGAGAGACAGATAGAAGCGATGAGGAATTTGCAACAGCAACAGTATGTGATGGATGGCAGTTATAGAAAGGTGGGGAAGTCTCAGATACAGTCACATAGATGGGTTAACTCCAGGAAAGGTAAGAGAGGTAGGCAGCTAGTGCATGAGTCTTTTGTGGATATACCCATTTCAAACAGGTATGCTGTTTTGGAAAATGTAGGGGGTGATGGATTCTCAGGGTAACATAGCACGAACAGCCAAGTTTCTGGTATTGAGACTGGCTCTAATGCAACGAGGGGTACGTCGGCTGCCAAGAGATCAATTGTGTTAGGGGATTCTGTAGTCCGAGGTTTCTGTGGACAGCAGAGAAAAAGCAGAATGGT
>NW_025167665.1:0-1700 GCF_004010195.1 Chiloscyllium plagiosum | reverse complement strand
GAAGTCCACCCTCCACCCAGGGGGTACCCACTGTCCCACAACTACAGACCACTGAGAGCTGCGATCCTCTGACAGTCCCATTGTCAGACACAGAACTGGACGGTGCGGACCCTTGCCTTGGCTCAATGACTCCAGAGCAGGTATATGACCCCAGTGAGAGCCTGGATAGCTACCTCAGCCCAGCAAGGGTCCAGCAGTTTGTGCTCACCATGGGGATGCAGACAGCTTCCCCAGAGACAGGACAGTCAAATGGACAACGGTAACCCTATACACTGGGGGTTAAAGAAGATTCCTTTGCTACAGTATAACAGGACACCCACTCAGTAGGTGGGTCCTGCTGAAGCCACTGCTAAATAACAAGAGACTGGATGGTTAATAAAGGGAACTGTAAATAGGATAACTGTAAATTCGGGTAATTCAATCTGTTCTCTGTAATGTTAAGACATGCAATGTATATATCTATGAACGACAGGACAAATTGTACAGGTACCAAAGATTTATTTCTATGAATAAAGTATATTTTGAAATAAAAAAAAAGATGGGGAGGATCGCTGAGAGTGGTGCAGTCACTGTTGTCTACATGGATGTTAGTCACACATTTGACAAGGTCCCACATAGCAGACTGGTCAAAACAATAAGAACCCTTGAGATACGGGGTAGTCTGACAAACTGGGTCCAAAGTTGGCTTAGTAGGCGGGATCTAAAGGTGAAGGTTGATGCGAGAACAGAAATTGCTGGAAAAGCAGAGCGTTACAATGATGTAGATGGGGTTGGTGGAATGTTCAGCTCAGAGATGTGTGCGGTAATGCATTTAGGGATGTCAAGCAGTAAAAGGAAATGCACAACAAGCAGGAATATACTGAGAGATGGAGAGGAGGTGAGAGACCCTTGCCCTGTAAATGCGCACAGGTCCCGAAATGCAGCGGTACAGGTAGATAAGGTTGTACAGAATACTCGCCTTCATTGGTATCTAGGTATACAGTACAAATATTGGGCTGTAACCGCACAAGACAGCGGTGAGGCCACACTGGAGGACTGTGTGCTGTTCTGGTCACCATATTACACGAAGGAGATAATTACTCTGGCGAGGGGTCAGAGATGATTTCAGTTACGAGAATTGCAGTTACGAGGAGCGGTTGGAGAGAATGGGCATCCGTTCGGTTCTCAGACCCTCCTAAGGCGTTAGGTACATGTAGATCTCAGTATTGTATGTGTCAGAGAGATCTTTGGATAGAGTCAAAGTCTCATTTGTTTACTTGATATGCAACTGCTGAGGACTAACTGCTTTTGTGACAGTGTATATATATTAGATTAGATTAGATTAGATTACTTACAGTGTGGAAACAGGCCCTTCGGCCCAACAAGTCCACACCGACCCGCCGAAGCGTAACCCACCCATACCCCTACATTTACCCCTTTACCTAACACTACGGGCAATTTAGTATGGCCAATTCACCTGACCTGCACATCTTTGGACTGTGGGAGGAAACCGGAGCACCCGGAGGAAACCCACGCAGACACGGGGAGAACGTGCAAACTCCACACAGTCAGTCGCCTGAGTCGGGAATTGAACCCGGGTCTCTGGCGCTGCGAGGCAGCAGTGCTAACCACTGTGCCACCATGCCGCCCACCAGGGTGCAAAGAGATTTTTTATGAATAAGGTATAGTTTTGAAATTTAAAAAAAGAGAGATTGGAGATG
>NW_025167664.1:0-1700 GCF_004010195.1 Chiloscyllium plagiosum | reverse complement strand
ACTCTGGTTACTTGTAGGTTAGATTAGTAGACAGTTGAATTTTGTTTTTTTTTCTTTTTCGGTATTTTTTTCTTTTGTTAAATTTCGGCTATTGTATATTTGATTTAATTGTATATCAATGTTTATATTTGAGAATTTTGTTTATTTTTGTAAACTTGTAAAAATGTTAAATTTCTAATAAAAATATCTATAAAAAAAAAAGGATCTGCATGCTTGTCTCATTTCTGACTCCCTATAATCTCCCCATTCCTGCCACTATGTTTGTTATATACTGACATGGACCTTGAACTCTTTCTGTTCACTCTTTAGAGTGCTGTGCAACTGCTCCCTCCTTCACTTTGGCACCAGAGACACAACATGGCATCCTACGGTCAAATCTATGGCTGCAAAAATGGCTAGGAGAAAGTGAGGACTGCAGATGCTGGAGATTAGAGCTGAAAATGTGTTGCTGGAAAAGCGAGGTCAGGCAGCATCCAAGGAGCAGGAGAATTGACGTTTCAGGCATGAGCCCTTCTTCAGGAATGCAAAAATGGCTGTCTATTTCCCTTACCATAGAATTCCTATTGCATTGTTTATTATAGTTAGTGTATAAATCTTTTTCAATTTAATTTGCTTTTTGCTGTTAGCTTTTTTGGGCCTGTGTCAGGGTCTGCACGTTTTGCCCATTGGCCGTGCATACCAAATCCAAAGTCGGACTGATATTTACCATTTATGTAAAACTCGAAACTTCTTGCTACTAAGCTTAATATTTCTTTTATCTCATATTTCAAGTGTTCAATTCCTGGATATGAGCAAGTCTGTAAGCATATCAAACTTAAATAGAACATAGGATTTTACAGCACAGTACAGGCCCATCAGCTCTAGATGTTGTGCTGACCTGCAAAATTAATCTGATGTCCATCTCACCTACACTGTTCCATTATTATCCATATGTATATCCAATGCCCATTTAAATGCCCTTAACATCAGCAAGTCGACTACTGTTGCAGGCAGGCCATTCCACACCCCTGCTACTCAGAGTAAAGAAACTACCCCTAATACCTGAACTAGATTTGTCAACCCTCAATTTAAAGCTATGTCCTCTCATGTTAGCCTTCACCATCTGAGGAAAAAGGCTTTGACTCTCCACCCTATCTAACCCTCTGATTATCTTGTGTGTCTCGATTAAGTCACCTTTCAACCTTCTTTTCTCCAACGAAAACAGCCTCAGTTCCTTTTGCCTTTTCTCATAAGGCCTTCTTTCCATACCAGGCAACATCCTAGCAAACCTCCTTGAACCCTTTCCAAAGCTTCCACATCCTTCCTATAATAGTGACTGGAACTGCATGCAATACTGCAGGTGCAGCCTTACCAGTGTTTTGTACAAATAACGTAAGGATTTTCTGTCAACCACTACAGCGAAGGACAATGCAGATATAAAATTTAGGAGGGGTGGGGGAGATGTGATGTACTATTAACAAATTAGCATTGAAAAGAAGGGGGTATGAGCAGTTTTAGCAGGCTTGAAAGTGGATAGGCTCAGATGAGGATGCTGTGGGAAACAAGACAGGAGACTGCAGTGGCTCTGACTGTTTTCAAATCGAGATGACTCAGAACAGGTAATGTTGAAGATTGATGGTAGGGAAAAACTTGGAAACTACAGACCAGTGAATCTAACATCAGTTGGGAAATGTGAGAGGTAATTTCGGTTTAAACTTTAA
>NW_025167663.1:596-1700 GCF_004010195.1 Chiloscyllium plagiosum | reverse complement strand
TTAGTGAGAGAGATTGAATCTCATTCAGTGACAAGAATTGAATCTCAGTCAGTGACAGGGATTGAACCTCAGTCAGTGACACTAATTGAATCTCAGTCAGTGACAGGAATTGAACCTTAGTCAGTAACAGAGATTGAATCTCATTCAATGACAGGGATTGATCGTCAGTCAGTGACAGGAATTGAATCTCAGTCAGTGACAGGGATTGAACCTCAGTCAGTGACACTAAGTGAATCTCAGTCAGTGACAGGAATTGAACCTTAGTCAGTAACAGCGATTGAATCTCATTCAGTCACAGGGATTGAATCTCAGTCAGTGACAGGGATTGAACCTCAGTCAATGACAGGGATTGAACCTCAGTCAGTGACAGGAATTGAATTTCAGTCAGTGACAAGGATTGAACCTCAGTCAGGGACAGTGATTGAATCTCAGTCAGTGACAGGGATTGAATCACAGTCAGTGACAGGAATTGAATCTCAGTCAGTGACAGGGAATGAATCTCAGTCAGTGACAGGAATTGAATCTCAGTCAGTGACAGGGAATGAATCTCAGTCAGTGACAGGAATTGAATTTCAGTCATTGACAGGGATTGACCCTCACACAGTGACAGGGATAGACAATCAGTTAGTGAGAGAGATTGAATCTCATTCAGTGACAGGAATTGAATCTCAGTCAGTGACAGGGATTGGACATCAGTCAGTAACAGAGATTGAATCTCATTCAGTATCAGGGATTGAATCTCAGTCAGTGACAGAGACTGAATCACAGTCAGTGACAGGGATTGAACCTCAGTCAGTGACAGAGTTTGAATCTCATTCAGTGTCAGTGATTGAATCTCAGTCAGTGACAGTGATTGAACCTCAGTCAGTGACAGGAATTGAATCTCATTCAGTGTCAGGGATTGAATCTTAGTCAGTGACAGGGATTGAATCTCAATCAGTGACTGGGATGGAGATTCAGTCAGGGACAGGGATTGACCTTCAGTCAGTAACAGGAATTGAATCTCAGTCAGTGTCAGGGAATGAAGCTCAGTCAATGACAGGGAATGAATTTCAGTCAGTTACTGGAATTGAATCTCAATCAGTGACAGGGATTGAATCTCAG
>NW_025167663.1:0-474 GCF_004010195.1 Chiloscyllium plagiosum | reverse complement strand
TTGAATCTCAGTCAGTGACAGAGATTGAATCTCAGTCAGTGACAGGCATTGAATCTAGGTCAGTGACAGGGATTGAATCTCAGTCAGTGACAGTCATTGAAAATCAGCCAGTGACAGGGATTGAATCACAGTCAGTGACCGGGATAGAGATTCAGTCAGGGACAGGGATTGAACCTCAGTCAGTAATAGGGATTCAATCTCATTCAGTGACAGGGATTGAACATTAATCAGTGACAGGGATTGTATGTCAGTCAGTGACAGGATATGAATCGCTGTCAGTGACACGGAATGATCTTCAGTCAGTGACAGGGATTGACCTTCAGTCAGTAACAGGAATTGAATCTCAGTCAGTGTCAGGGAATGAATATCAGTCAGTGACAGGGAATGAATCTCAGTCAGTGACAGGGATTGAAACTCAGTCAGTGACAGGCATTGAACCTTAGTCAGTGACAGGGATTGAACGTCAGTCAGTGA
>NW_025167662.1:0-1700 GCF_004010195.1 Chiloscyllium plagiosum | reverse complement strand
TTAGTTCAGTACTTTGCATTCCCGTTGCTGCAAACAAAGTGAATCACCTCACATTTGTCCGCATTAAACTCCACTTGCCACCTCTCAGCCCAGCTATGCAGCTTATCTATGTCTCTCTCTGTGACCTACAACATTTTTCGTCACTATCCACAACTCCACCGATCTTAGTGTCGTCTGCAAATTTACTAATCCACCCTTTTACGCCCTCATCCAGGTCGTTTATAAAAATGACGAACAGCAGTGGACCCAACACCGACCCCTCCGGTACACCACTGGGAACTGGACTCCAGGATGAACATTTCCCATCAACCACACCCTCTGTCATCTTTCAGCAAGCCAATTACTGGTCCAATCTACTATATCTCCCACAATCCCATTCCTCCGCGTTTTGTCCCCCGCCCACTGTGGGGAACCTAATTGAGCACCTTGCTGAAATCCATATACACCACATCAACTGGTTTACTCTCATCTACCTGTTTGGTCACCTTCTCAAAGAAGGTTTGCTTCTTGTTCTCTCTCCCTCTCTTTATCTATTCAACTCACTCCTTCTCCCCATGCAACAAACGTTCTTTTATCTCTCTCTTTCTCTATCTATTCAAATTTCTCCTTCTCCCCTTCATAATAGACATCACTGTCACCAATATCAATCACTATATTTTCAAGCTGTTTTCAGTTATGATGTATGGGCAGTGGGCACGAAATGTCAATTCTACTTTTCCCTCGACCTAAGGGTGCAAAATCTGGTAAGTCTCTGTGCCAGTTTTTCGACTTTGTTTTGTTTCTGATCTCTTGCATCATTCTTTATTTTATTTAAATTTCTATATTGTTACAACATGGGATATCTGCATCGCTGGTAAGAGCAGCATTTAATGACCTCACCAAATGCTCTTTACTGTGAGGTCATTCCTTCAGGCAGTAAAGAGCCAAGCTCATTGCTGTGGGTCTGACATCAGTCTGAAGCCAGACCAGGTAATAATGTTAGATTTCTTTACCAAAGAACATCAGTGATATAGACAAACGTATTGACAAAAAGCTGTGCTATTATTGTTGATATTACTAAAATTAGCTTTAACTTCCAATTCTTGTCATATGAATTGAAGTTCTGACATCATCTGAGGTAGGATTTGAAACAATGTATTTCGTGTAGTCACCTGGGCCTCTGAGTTACATGTCCAGCGACATTGCTTCTCTGACACACTATGCCTGTTGTGAACTTTGTTTCTGAATTTTACCACGGCGAAGATAATGGTTTATTTAAGGCCTGCACTGGCGTCAAGGTGGGGACTGTAAATATTATGGATCTGGTATTGGGGATGTTTCGTGATGGAGAGAATACCGGAAAATAAATGAATTCAAGGCAAAAGATAATTTATGATGGTGAACAGTCTAGTTCTCAGTTAAAAATCACACAACATCAGGGTATAGTCAAACAGGTTTAATTGGAAGCACACTAGCTTTCAGAGCGACACGCCTTCATCAGGTGATAGTCACTATCACTTGATGAAGGAGTGTGGCTCCGAAAGATAGTGTGCTTCCAATTAAACCTGTTGGACTATAAGCTGGTGTTGTGTGATTTTTAACTTTGTACACCTCAGCCCAACACCGGCATCTCCAAATCAAGTCTAGTTCTCAGATGGTTGTGAGGACTGGGGTGTTGGGTGGCTCGAAAGTTTATGGTAATGAATGGAATTTGTATTGAA
>NW_025167661.1:0-1700 GCF_004010195.1 Chiloscyllium plagiosum | reverse complement strand
TACATTGCATGTCACTAGGATACTACACTGAATATCACTGGGATAGTGGACTGCATGTCCCTGGGATAGTGCACTGAATGTCACTGGGATAGTACAATGAATGTCACTGGGATACTGCACTGCTTGTCACTGGGCTAGTACACTGAATGTCACGGGGATAGCACACTGAATCTCACTGGGATAGTACTCTGAATGTCTCTGGGATAGTATCTGACTCTCACTGGGATAGTACAATGAATGTCACTGGGATACTGCACTGCTTGTCACTGGGGATAGTACAATGAATGTCACTGGGATACTGCACTGCTTGTCACTGGGATAGTACACTGAATGTATTGGGGATAGTACACTGAATCTCACTGCGATAGTACACTGAATGTCACTGGGATAGTGGACTGCATGTCACTGGGGTAGTACAATGAATGTCACTGGGATAGTACACTGAATCTCACTGGGATAGTACACTGAATGTCACTGGGATAGTACACTGAATGTCACTAGGACAGCGCACTGAATGTCACTGGGATAGAGCACTGAATGACACTGGGATAGAGCACTGACTGTCACTAGGATAGTACACAGAATGTCACTGGGATATTACACAGAATGTCACTAGGATAGAGCAATGAATATCACTGGGATTGAGCACTGAATGTCACTAGGATCGAGCTTTGAATGTCACTAGGATAGAGCACTGCATGTTACTGGGATATTACACTGAATGTCACTGGGATAGAGCACTGAATGACACTGGGATAGAGCACTGAATGTCACTAGGATAGTACACAGAATGTCACTGGGATAATACACTGAATGTCACTGGGATAATACACTGAATGTCACTAGGATAGAGCAATGAATATCACTGGGATATAGCACTGAATGTCACTAGGATCGAGCTTTGAATGTCACTGGGATAGAGCACTGCATGTTACTGGGATATTACACTGAATGTCATGGCATAGAGCACTGCATGTAACTGGGATATTACACCGAATGACACTGGGATAGAGCACTGAAAGTCACTTGGATGGAGCATTGCATGTCACTGGGATAGTACACTGAATGTCACTGGGATAGAGCACTGACTGTCACTGGGATAGAGCACTGCATGTCACTGGGATGGAGCACTGGATTTCACAAGGATATTACACTGCATGTCACAAGAACAGCGCACTGAATATCACTGGGATAGTACATTGCATGTCACTAGGATACTACACTGAATGTCACTGGGATAGTGGACTGCATGTCCCTGGGATAGTACACTGAATGTCACTGGGATAGTACACTGAATGTCACTGGGACAGTACAATGAATGTCACTGGGATACTGCACTGCTTATCACTGGGCTAGTACACTGAATGTCACGGGATAGTACACTGAATCTCACTGGGATAGTACTCTGAATGTCACTGGGATAGTACACTGACTCTCACTGGGATAGTACAATGAATGTCACTGGGATACTGCACTGCTTGTCACTGGGATAGTACACTGAATATCACTGGGATAGAGCACTGAATGTCACAAGGACAGACCACTGAATGTCACAAGGATAGAGCACCGAATGACACTGGGATAGAGCATTGCATGTCACTGGGATTCTACACTGAATGTCACTGGGATAGTACTCTGAATGTCTCTGGGATAGTACACTGACTCACACTGGGATAGTACAATGAATGTCACTGGGATAC
>NW_025167660.1:0-1700 GCF_004010195.1 Chiloscyllium plagiosum | reverse complement strand
TCATGCTCAATTTTCGCCCAATGGCTGAGCAGTGGAAGATGGAGTTCAATCCACGTAACTGTGAAGTGCTACATTTTGAGAAAACCAAATCAGGTTAGGACTTTTACACTTAAAGATAAGATCCAGGGGAGTATTGCCCAGCAAAGGACTCTTGAACTGCAAACTCATAGCTCTACGAAGGCGGAGATGAATGTAGTAAAGAAATGAAAAAGACGTTTGGTCCGCTTGCCTTTAATGGTCAGTGCATTGAGTACAGGAGATGGGAGGCCATGTTCCTGCTAAATGTTGCATTCTTGAGGCGACGTCTGCAATTCTACATTCAATTCCGGTCTCCTTGCTATCGGAAGAAAGTGTTTAAACTTGAAAAGGATTCAGAAAGTATTTGTAAGAATACTGCCAGTTTTGGAGCGTTTCATCTGTACGGAGAGGCTAAATAGGCTTGGAACATTTTCTCCGGACCATCAGAACTGAGGGTTTTATTCACCTTTTAAAAACATGAGGGGCATGGGTCGGCCGAAGAGTCAATGCTGTTTCCCCAGGGTAGCGGAATACGAAACTAGAGGGTATAGGTTTAAACTGAGAAAGCAAATATTTAAAGTGGCCGTAAGGGATAACTGTTCTATGCAGAGTATGGTACGGGCATGATGTGACGGAGGCTGGTGCAATGACAACACTGAAAGGCATCTGAATGGGGATATGAACAGGAAGGATTTAGGGGCATGCAGGCCAAATGATGGCAAATGGGTCTTGATTAATTTCGGACATCTGATCGGCATGGCATGGATGAGTTTGACTGAAGAGCCTGTTTCGGTGCGAAACAGAGCTATGAGTCCATGACGCTAAACTTTGAGATATTACACTTTGATGAGGCAAGAAAAGGAAGACTAATACAGCTAATGGCAGGGACCCTGGAAGTGCCATCGAGCAGAGTGATATAAGCGTTCAGATGCATAGTTCTTTGAAACATGCGTCTCAGGTCGTCAGGTTGTTGGAGAAAGTGTTCAAATGGCTTGAGTTCATTGGTCTGACCATTGAGTGTCGAAAGTCATGTTGCAGTTGAAGAGAATGTTGATGAGGCCACTTTTGGAGTACCAAGTACAGTTCCGATCGCCCTGTCATAGAAAGGATTTTATTAAATTGAAGAGCATGCAGAAATGATTGACAAGGACCTTTTCAGGATTGGAGGCTTTGAGTTAAAGGAGGATGCTGGTTGATGTGACAATTTCCCACTGAAATGCAGGAGTCAGAAGGTCGCCCTTACGGAGCGTTATAAAATCACAATGTGCAAATACAAGCTGAATCACAAATGCCGTTTTCCTATTTTTGGGGTCATTAAAGGAAATGACGTAATTTTACCGTGCGAGAAGAAAGATTTTAAAGGGAGTAGTTCTTTGTGCAATGCCCTGGCAGAGGAAATGGTAGATGCCGGTTGTTTCAATATCTAAAATGTATTTGGAGCAATACATGAATAGAAATTTTTGAAAGTGACGAGAACTGAACGCAACCAAACGAGACTAGTTTAGTTTTGGAAACTTGCATCACATGGATAAGCTGAACTATAGAGTCTGTTTCTATGCTGTATGACTCCATGAGTCTAAACGGCAGTGTTTCGTTGACATCTTGTTGCTCCAAAGCAATTGCACTCAGATTCACTAGTTACACATCGTAAGCTGTTGCATTGCGCTTGACCACTGCTTTGC
>NW_025167659.1:0-1700 GCF_004010195.1 Chiloscyllium plagiosum | reverse complement strand
CTCCCACACCCCTCCTTATCTAAAACCTCCTCCGTACCTATCTTTCTAAATACCTCCAGCTTCCAAACTCCTGCCTATCTTGAACCACATCACGCCCCTACACACTTAACTATCTCACTAATCAGTTCCAAACCAACACCATTACATATCACTCTAACCTCTTTTAGCACCCGTACACCACTTTTTCTATCACCTCCTCCAAACCCTTCGTCCGTTCCAATCTTTCTAAATTCCTCCAAACCCTACAGCTCTCCCCATCTCCCTAAAAACTCCAACCACTACACCGCTCCCTATCCCTCTACCCACCTCCAGACCCACGCCACTCCCTATTTGTCGAACTACCTCCACCTCCCAAACACTTCCCTTTCTATCGAAATAACTGCAGCCCGTGTACCCCAAATCAGTCGAACCACTTACTGCCCTTACACAAGTCCCCATCTCTCTAACCACTTCCCAAGTACTCCAGCCCTCCCTATCTCTAACCTGAGCTGCTGCAACCCTCCCCAAACCGTGGGAAAGAATTAAGAAAACATCAGTAGCCTATTCGAGTATGCACATGCCTCGCTATCTCTGTAATATGGAGTAATTTTCAGGTTTGATTTCCTATTTCTGTAACAACCCCCAGACTAGAAAACCACGATGATCTCCTGCAGATTTTGCACATCTTTATTTCTGTAATTTCCTCCAACATCTACTCAGCTCCAAACTGCTGTTATCACCTCTTTCCGCACTCGGTCCCTCTCCCAATGAACTCCTCCAGCATCTATTCCACTTTCTATATCCACCAGCCCCTGACTCCATCTCTGTCCCTGTAACATTCTCCAGCACCTAAACCCCACCCTATCTCTGTAACAATCCCTCGACCCGACACCAACTCCTTGTCGCAGTAAAACGCTTCAGGACAAACACCTACTCCCTATCCTGTAACATTCTCTAGCACCTGGACTTCTCCCATCCCTGTAGCAGTCTACATCACCTGTACCATTCCCTAACCCTGTAACATTCTCCACCACCTACACCACTCACTACCTTCTAACAATCTCCAGCACTAAGACCCTCCATAACCATATGACATTCTCTGGGACCTGCAATCGTCTCGATCCCTCATACCATTCTCCATGCCCTACACCTCTCCCTATCACTGGAACATTCTCCAGCACCAACACTCACCCCAAATCCTGAAACATTCTCCAGCACCAACATTAACTCCCTTCCCTGTAACATTCCCCAGCACCAACACCCACTCCCTATCAATGGAACATTCTCCAGCAACACCACTCCTCCCCATCAATGCTACATGTTCCGGCACCTACACCCAAAGTGTTCTCTGCGACATCTTCCAGCACCTGCACTTCTCCCTATCCCTGTAATATTGTCCCGCCCCGACAGCCCACCCAATCTCTCTGCCCACCTCCATCCTGCACACCACTCCCTATCTCTCAAACCACCTGCAGTTTCCGTACCCATCCCTGTCGATTGAATTAACTGCAGCCCATATACTCCCCATCAGACGAACCACTTCCAGCAACTGTAGAAGTTCCTATATCTTTAACTTGAGCTGTTGCCCCCCTCCACATACCCTGTGAAAGAATTAAGAAAACAATAAGTAGACTGGTGGAACATGCACGTGTTTCTCTATCTCTGTAACATCTTCTCCCTGGCTTTTCTATTTCTCTAACATCCCCCAGACTATAAAACCT
>NW_025167658.1:0-1700 GCF_004010195.1 Chiloscyllium plagiosum | reverse complement strand
CTGTGTGAGTTAGAGGTGTTTCAGGCTGTAGCTGTATTAGGTTGTGGTGTTTCATAATGTAGCTGTGTGAGTCTGAGGTGTTTCAGACTGTAGGTGTGTGAGTCTGAGGTGTTTCAGACTGTAGCTGTGTGAGTTTGATGTGTTTCAGACTGTAGCTGTATGAGGGTGAGGTGTTTCAGACCGTAGCTGTATGGGTTTGAAGCGTATCAGACCGTAGATGTGTGATCTCGAGGGGTTTCAGGCCATAGGTGTGTGGGTTTGAGGTGTTTCAGACCATAGGTGTATGTATTTGAGGTGTTTCAGACTGCAGCTGTGTGAGTTTGAGATGTATCGGACTGTAGCTGTGTGAGAATGTGGTGTTCCAGACCGTCGCTGTGTGAGTTTGAGGTGTTCCAGGCTGTAGCTGTGTGAGTTTGAGATGTTTCGGACTGTACCTGTATGAGTTTGAGGTGTTTCAGACCGTAGCTGTGAGAGTTTGAGGTGTTTCAGACCATATCTGTGAGAGTTTGAGGTGTTTCAGACTGTAGCCGTGTGTGTTCGAGGTGTTTCGGACCATAGCGTTTAGAGTTTGAGGTGTTTCAGACCGTACGTGTATGTGTTTGAGGTGTTTCAGACTGTAGCTTTATGAGTTTGAGATGTTTCAGACTGTAGCTGTGTGAGGTTGAGGTGTTTCATTCTGTAGCAGTGTGCGTTTGAGGTGTTTCAGACTGTAGCTGTGTGAGTTTGTGGTGTTTCAGACTGTAGCTGTGTGAATTTGAGATGTTTCAGACCGTAGCTGTGTGAGTTTGTGGTGTTCCAGACCATCGCTGTGTGAGTTTGAAATGTTTCAGACCGTAGCTGTGTGAGTTTGAGATGTTTCGGACTGTACCTGTATGAATTTGAGGTGTTTCAGACTGTAGCTGTGAGAGTTTGAGGTGTTTCAGACCATATCTGTGAGAGTTTGAGGTGTTTCAGACTATAGCTGTGTGTGTGCGAGGTGTTTCGGACGATAGTGTTTTGAGTTTGAGGTGTTTCAGACCGTAGGTGTATGTGTTTGAGGTGTTTCAGACTGTAGCTTTATGAGTTTGAGATGTTTCAGACTGTAGCTGTGTCTGTTTGAGGTGTTTCATTCTGTAGCTGTGTGAGTTTGTGGTGTTTCAGACTGTAGCTGTGTGAATTTGAGGTGTTTCACAATGTAGCTGTAAGAGATTGAGATGTTTCAGACCGTAGCTGTGTGAGTTTGAGATGTTTCAGACCGTAGCTGTGTGAGGTTGAGGTGTCTCGGACTGTAGCTTCGTGAGTTTGAGATGTTTCAGACTGTAGCTGTGTGAGGTTGAGGTGTTTCGCACTGCAACTGTATGAGTTTGAGATGTTTCAGATGGAAGCTGTGTGAGTTTGATATCAGACCTTAGCTGTGTGAGTTTGAGATGTTTCAGACTGTCGCTGTGTGAGGTTGTGGTGTTCCAGACCGTCGCTGTGTGAGTTTGAAATGTTTCAGACTATACCTGTGTGAGTTTGAGATGTTTCGGACTGTACCTGTATGAGTTTGAGGTGTTTCAGACCGTAGCTATGAGAGTTTGAGGTGTTTCAGACCATATCTGTGAGAGTTTGAGGTGTTTCAGACTGTAGCTGTGTGTGTGCGAGGTGTTTCGGACCATAGTGTTTGGAGTTTGAGGTGTTTCAGACTGTACGTGTATGTGTTTGAGGTGTTTCAGACTGTA
>NW_025167657.1:0-1700 GCF_004010195.1 Chiloscyllium plagiosum | reverse complement strand
CCAAACAGGACACTCAATGACCCACGCAGGACACCCATGACCCACGCAGGACACTCAATGACTCACACAGGACACTTTATGGCCCACGCAGGACACTAATGACCAACGCAGGACACTCATGACACACGCAGGACACTCAATGACCCACGCAGGACACTCAGTGACACACTCAGGACACTCAATGACCCACGCAGGATACTCAATGGCCCACGCAGGACACTCAATGACCCATGTAGGACTCTCAATGAACCAAACAGGACACTCAATGACCTACGCAGGACAATCAATGACCCACACAGGACACTCAATGACCCACGCAGGACACTCAATGGCACACGCAGGATACTCAATGGCCCACGCAGGGAAGTCAATGACCCACGCAGGACACTCATGACCCGCGCAGGACACTCAATGACCCACGCAGGACACTCATGACCCACGCAGGACACTCATGACCCACACAGGACACTCAATGACCCACGCAGGACACTCAATGACCCACGCAGGATACTCAATGGCCCACGCAGGACACTCAATGACCCATGCAGGACAATCATGACCCACGCAGGACACTCAATGACCCACGCAAGACACTCAATGACCAACACAGGCCACACAATGACCCACGCAGGATTCTAAATGACCCACGCTGGACACTCAATGACACAAGCAGGACACTCAATGACCCATGCAGGACACACATGACCAACAGAGGGCATTCAATGACCCACACAGGAAACTCATGACCCACGAAGGACACTCAATGACCCACGCAGGACACTCATGACCCATGCAGGACACTCAATGACCCACACAGGACACTCAATGGCCCACGCAGGACACTCATGACCCAAGCAGGACACTCAATGTCCCACGCAGGACACTCAATGACACTCGCAGCACACTCAATGACCCACGCAGGGCACTCATGACCCACGCAGGACACTCAATGACCCACGCAGGACACTCATGACCCACACAGGACACTCAATGACCCACGCAAGACACTCAATGATCCACGCAGGATGCTCAATGGCCCTTGCAGGACACTCAATGACCCATGCAGGACACTCATAACCCACGTAGGACACTCATGACCAACGCAGGACACTCATGACCCACGCAGGACTCTCAATGACACACGCAGGACACTCAATGGCCCACACCGGACACTCAATGGCCCACGCAGAACACTCATGACCCACGCAGGACTTTCAATGTCCCACGCAGGGCACTCAATGACACACGCAGCACACTCAATGACCCACGCAGGGCACTCATGACCCACGCAGGACCAATGACCCACGATAGACACTCAATGATCCACGCAGGATGCTCAATGGCCCACGCAGGACACTCAATGACCCATGCTGGACACTAATGACCCACGTAGGACACTCAATGACCCACGCAGGACACTCAATGACCCACGCAGGATATTCAATGGCCCACGCAGGACACTCAATGACACATGCAGGACACTATATGACCCACGCAGGACACTCAATGACCCACGTAGGACACTCAATGACCAACACAGGCCACTCAATGGCCCACGCAGGACACTCATGACCAACGCAGGAAACTCATGACCCACGCAGGTCACTCAACGACACACGCAGGACACTCAAGAACCCACACAGGACACTCAATGACCCACGCAGGATACTCATGACCCATGCAGGACACTCAATGTCCCA
>NW_025167656.1:0-1700 GCF_004010195.1 Chiloscyllium plagiosum | reverse complement strand
TATTCCAAGTGTGGCTGCATCATCGTTTTGTATAGTTGCAGTATGGTATTTCAACTTCGGAACTCAATCCCTCCACGAATGAAGTAAAAACAATGACTGCAGATGCTGGAAACCAAATTCTGGATCAGTGGTGCTGGAAGAGCACAGCAAGAAACGTCGATTTTGCCTGTCGTCGGATGCTGCCTGAATTGCTATGCTCTTCCAGCACCACTGATCCCCTCCACGAATGAAACCTAACCCACCGTTTGCCTTCTTAACAGCACTATCAACCTGGGTG
The DNA here is from genome assembly GCF_004010195.1 of Chiloscyllium plagiosum. Classification (NCBI taxonomy): domain Eukaryota; kingdom Metazoa; phylum Chordata; class Chondrichthyes; order Orectolobiformes; family Hemiscylliidae; genus Chiloscyllium; species Chiloscyllium plagiosum. The sequence continues at coordinate 1,423 of NW_025167656.1, read as the reverse complement.
GCAACTTTCAGGGATCTATGTACATGGACTCAAAGATCCCTCTGCACACCACACTACCAAGATTTTTTCCGTTGACCCAGTGTTCAGCCTTCCTGTTATTCTTCTCAAAGTGCATCACCTCACATTTAGTTGCATTGAACTCCATTTGCCACCTCTCAGCCTAATTCTGCAGTTTATCCACGTCCCCTTGCAACCTGTAACATTCTTCCACACTGTCCACTACTACACTGACTTTAGTGTCGTCTGAAAATGTCCTAATCCATTCACCTAGACCTGCAGTGGTTCCAATACAGATCCTGGTGGCACGTGACTAGTAACTGGACTCCAGGCTGAATATTTTCCATAAACCACCACTCACTGCCTTCTTTCAGAAAGCAAGTTTCTAATCCAAACTGTTAAATCACCCTCAATTCTATGCCTCTGCGTTTTCTCCAACAGCCTACCATGTGGAACCTTGTCAAAGACTTTACTTTTGTCCATGTGTACCACATCAAATGCCCGACCCTCATCTACAAGCTTGGTGACCTTCTCAAAAAACTCATTGAGGTTTGTGAGACATGACCTGCCCTTGACAAAACTAAGATGACTATCTGAAATCAAATTGATGTTTGCCAGATGATTATAAATCTTGTCTCTTAATCCTTTCCTAAACCTTTCCTCCAACAGAAGTAATGTTCACTGGTGTATTATTACCTGGGTCATTGCCCTTCTTGAACAAGGGCACAACATTTGCAATCTTCCAGTGCTCTGGTATCAAATCTGCAGACAATGACAACTCAAATATCCAAGCTAAAGGCGATGCTACCTTCTCCCTAGCTTCCCAGAAAATCCTCGGATAAATCCCATCCAGCCCAGGGGACTTGTCTATTTTCACTCCTTCCAGCATTGATAACACCTGTTCGTAACTAACCTTGATAATTTCTAGTCTAATATCTCATATCTCATTCTCCTCCTCTACAGTATTCTCCTTTTCCTGAGTGAAAACCAATGAGAAATGTTCATTTAGCATCTCTCCGATCTCCACAGGGTCAACACTCATCTTCCCAATCTGTCTGTGATTGGCCCTTCAATATACTGTGTCAGGAAACCCTCCTGTACACATTGGATAAAAACTGATTCATCCGACATATTAGAGTTATAGCATTTCCAGTCAATTTTGGGGAAGTTAAAGACCCCATAATGACCACCCTGTTACTTTCACTCTATCCAGAATAATTTTGTTAATCCTCTCTTCCACCTCCCTGGAACTCTGCGGAGGCCTAAAAAAGAAACTGCAAGCAGTGTGACCTCTCCTCTCCTGTTTCTGACCTCAGCCCACACTACCTCAGGAGAGTAGTCCTCATCAAAAGTTCTCTCAGCGACCGTTATACTCTCCTCGACTAACGTGACATGGACCCATGTTTTAAAAAATTCTCAAGGTCAG
>NW_025167655.1:0-1700 GCF_004010195.1 Chiloscyllium plagiosum | reverse complement strand
ACTCCTGTGCTTACATCATTACGTGTTTTACTGCACCAACCGGATTGAAGGCCTGAATGACCGCAGCTAACCAACAATTTCTCCAGACCCGCTGTGTGTGGGCAACAAATGCCTGCCAAGTCAGAAGTGCCACAAGCCCATGAATGGACTACAAAATCAGTTTCAATATTTATGCCATGGCCACTGCCACATATTCTCAGGGGGCAGAAAATTAACAGGCGATATCTTTGAAATGTATAAGGTCGTGAAGTGGAAAGGCTTAATAGAGTAGATCCTGAAAATTATTCCTGTCGGTCTAAAATCTGAAACAAAATAACGTAATCTCAGGATAAGGAGAAAGTTTTACGAACTGAGGTGAAGTAAAAGCATTTTGGTCAAAGGATCTCAAAGTCTTTGGTATCGTCGGTCCATAATGATCATAGCCCCTCCCTCACTGAGTACGTTTCAGATTGGAATAGACTATTTCGTGGTGTCTTAGGCAATCACAGGTAATAGGGAGTGATCAGGATTTGAAGTCTAAAATCATTGACAGCAGTTCGCCTCTTGCACCAATTTTCTGGACTCTTGTGTTCTTTCATGAAGCAACCACCAACCCTTTTAATTTTAATCTCTGCATCCACCCTATCACTAATCAGCTTATTCCTTCTTCAGCTCTCCACATATTCCAATTGCTATAAAGGAATATCACTTTTCTAGCTCCATCAGTTCTGCTGAAATCCGCCATAACCAAAGGATTGTTTACGATGATTAAAGTATTCCCTTCACTCTCTGTAGATATTGCCTAACATTGTCAGTTTTATCAACATTGCCTATTTCAGAGGCAATGAGTCTACCTTTCCCTTTTTCTATGAGAGGTCGCATTCTCCACTCCAAATCATTGGCAGTTTATTTCTTCACAGATAAAGCATTTGCCACAAAGGAACATCAAAGACTTTATGAACTATGGGGCCTTACATCGGATAAACATGCCAATCGGGAACAAAAGACTGAAATTACGATTGCATGTATTTTAACGCTTGGTTCATGCTATTTCCGGGTAGAACATGGTGTTTCAACAGTCCGTTGGAAGACCGGCTAGGTTTGTGTCAGAAAATGATGCACAAACTTTGGTGGATGCATCTTTGGCATGTTTTATGTCCCTCTCCGCAAACAAGATATAATGGAATATGTAAGGCGAAGACATGCTGTGTGGGAGCGCTAACACGATCGATTAAGATGTGATTTTGCCTTGCTCCACCCACACCACATATTTCTCCCTCTCCTACAACCCGGAGAGATTTGAAACGTTCAATACTCACAGACGGGCCAGTTCATAGAACAATGGAATAGTAATATTAAACAATGTTGAAATTTCATATGATAATGCAAAGCTAGTAAATGCCATTGGGTGCATTGCTCATATTGGTTGATAGAAATGTACAACGTATTAGCCAATGCAATCGTGCACCAGTCTGATGCATCTTTGGGTCATGGAAATGCCATAGTTTCATTGAGCACCAGAGGGAGATATGGATGACAGAGGGACGTGGGTCAATTCTGGGTTATATGTAATTAATTCAATGGCCATGAAGTACGAGAATGCGAACGTGCAGAAGGATAGACCAATCATGAAAAAAATCACTCACAAAAGTTGAGGAAGCTCAGGAGCACCTGACAGGGCTTAGTTAGAAAATTGTGAAAAATATGGTTAGATGGGGTAT
>NW_025167654.1:0-1700 GCF_004010195.1 Chiloscyllium plagiosum | reverse complement strand
GCACAACACAGAGAAACAGGTGAACTGGGCAGAGAGAGGCAGTACCTTTAGTAGAACACAGAGAAATAGGTGAACATTACAGAGTGGGCCAGTGCATGTAGTAGAACACAGAGAAACAGGTGAACCATGCAGAGAGAGGCAGTGTCAGTAGTAGAACACAGAGAAACAGGCGAACCATGCAGAGAGAGACAGTGCCTGTGGTAGAACACAGAGAAACAGGCGAATCGTGCAGAGAGAGCAGTGCCTGCAGTAGAACACAGAGATACAGGTGAACCATGCAGAGAGAGGCAGTGCCTGTAGTAGAACACCGAGAAAAAGGAGAATTGGGCAGAGTGAGGCGGTGCCTGTAGCAGAACACAGAGAAACAGGCGAATCGTGCAGAGAGAGACAGTGCCTGTAGTCTAACACAGTGAAACAGGCAAACCGTGAGGAGAGAGACAATGCCTGTAGTAGAACACAGAGAAACAGGCGAACCATGCAGAGAGTGGCAGTACCTGTAGTAGAACACAGAGAAATAGGTGAACCATGCAGAGAGCGTCAGTGCCTGTAGTAGAACACAGAGAAACAGGCAAACCATGCAGAGAGAGACAGTGCCTGTAGTTGAACACAGAGAAACAGGCAAACTGTGCAGAGAGAGGCAATGCCTGGAGTAGAACACAGAGAAACAGGTGAACCATGCAGAGTGGTGCAGTGCCTGTAGTAGAACACAGAGAAACAGGTGAAGCATGCAGCGAGAGACAGTGCAAGTAGGAGAACACAGAGATACAGGCAAACTGTGCAGAGAGAGACAATGCCTGTAGTAGAACACAGAGAATCAGGCAAACTTTGCAGAGAGAGGCAATGCCTGTAGTAGAACACAGAAAAACAGGTGAACTATGCAGAGAGAAACAGTACCTGTAGTAGAACACAGAGAAACAGGCGAACCATGCGGAGAGAGACAGTGCCTGTAGTCGAACCCAGAGAAACAGGCAAACTGTGAGGAGAGAGACAATGCCTGTAGTGGAACACAGAGAATCAGGCAAACTGTGCAGAGAAAGGCAGTACCTGTAGTAGAACATAGAGAAACAGGTGAACTGGGCAGAGACAGACAGTACCTGTAGGAGAACACAGAGAAACAGGCAAAACATGCAGAGAGAGGCAATACCTGTAGTCGAACACAGAGAAACAGGCGAACCATGCAGAGAGAGGCAGTTCCTGTAGTAGAACACAGAGAAACAGGTGAACCATGCAGAGAGAGGCAGTGTCAGTAGTAGAACACAGAGAAACAGGTGAAGCATGCAGCGAGAGACAGTGCATGTAGGAGAACACAGAGATACAGGCAAACTGTGCAGAGAGAGACAATGCCTGTAGTAGAACACAGAGAATCAGGCAAACTTTGCAGAGAGAGGCAATGCCTGTAGTAGAACACAGAAAAACAGGTGAACTATGCAGAGAGAGGCAGTACCTGTAGTAGAACACAGAGAAACAGGCGAACCATGCGGAGAGAGACAGTGCCTGTAGTAGAACACAGAGAAAAGGGAGAATTGGGCAGAGAGAGGCGGTGCCTGTAGCAGAACACAGAGAAACAGGCGAATCATGCAGAGAAAAACAGTGCCTGTAGTCGAACCCAGAGAAACAGGCAAACTGTGAGGAGAGAGACAATGCCTGTAGTGGAACACAGAGAATCAGCAAACTGTGCAGAGAAAGGCAGTACCTGTAGT
>NW_025167653.1:0-1700 GCF_004010195.1 Chiloscyllium plagiosum | reverse complement strand
CTCCTGCACCTATTGTCTATTGTCTATTGATCCAGAATGTGGCCAGGGATGTTGATGGAGGAATCAGGGACATCGGATGTACGATCTAGAATATGATTGCATCAGGTTGTCGTTTGAGTAACCTTTGAGAGAGCTCTTCCAATTTTGGTGTCGGAAAACATGACAAAGTTATCTGGGAGTCTGAACACACATCTGCAATGTTTCTTTTTGAATTCCTGTAATAGGATAGCATCACTGGCTAAAACAACATTTATTGTCCATCCCTAAATACCCAGAGGGCAGTTAGGAGCGAATCACATTGTAGGCCAGACCAGATAAGGATGCTAGATTTCCTTCCATAAAGGGCACTAGTGAACCAGAATTTATACAACAATTCACAGTCATCAGTTAGATTTGTAATTTTTATTAATGACCTCAAATTCATCTGCCATGATGATATTCAAGTCTCTAGAACATTCTTTGGGTCACTGGATTAACAGTATAGTAAGATACCACTAAGCCATGTTGTGATCTGATTTTGTAGTCTGAACTAAACATGTTATCTGGCTTTATTCTTATTTTCCTTTTTGGTACAAGTGAAAGACTGGATAAGTCATTTTAGCAAGCAGTTAAGAACCAAGCACCTTTGCTAAATTGATAAAGTATCATGTGAAAGTAATGTTACCTAAACTGACAGGCCAGCTTCAAGAACAAGAACCCAGTGATACAGTAAATCATGACTAATGATTGGTGGATTGTGCTGCTGTTATATTAGGAGTTCTTGCCATTGTCTTTTGATTCATTACTGAGTAGAATTGGTCCTGTAGCTACCTTTTATATTGCATCTTCATTTAGGTTATGTTGAGAGTTTACATAAACTAAACACTGCTTAGAGCGATTGTGGATTATGGGCAGGTTCTCTGCTCATTTAGACTAGATTACTTACAGTGTAGAAACTGGCCTTTTGGCCCAACAAGTCCACACTGACCCATCCCCACGTTTACCCCTGCACCTAACACTACGGGCAACTTAGCACGGTCAATTCACCTAACCTGCACATTTTTGGACCGTGGGAGGAAACCGGAGCACCTGAAGGAAACTCGCGCAAACACGAGGAGAATGTGCAAACTCCACACAGTCAGTCACCTGAGGCGGGAATTGAACCCAGGTCTCTGGCGCTGTGAGGCAGCAGTACTAACCACTGTGCCACCGTGCCACCCACATTGCTCCATGACTAACCTTATATTCACTGGAATATAGACGATTAAGGTGCGCTTTGACATTTAGTACAATGACATTTTTGAAGAAACTGATAGAATAGATAAATAAAAAAAGAAAGAAGAAAAAAAGATTCACAGTTGAAGAGGTCCAAGGAAGTGGGAAACAAGCTGAATGTCAGAGCCAGGTCCTTCAGCAGAGAAATTTAGGAATAAGTCTTTGCACAAAAGATATTTTAAAAATGTGCAAATCTCAACTGTGAAAAGGAATAGATGTCTGGTCAACTAATATTCATCAAATGGACAGTGTTAGATTTCTGTGAAACAAGTTTGAAAAGCATTTAGAATTAAGGATGGGAATGGGGGTAATTTACAGACTAGCCGTGATCTCACTAAATGTTGTGATAGGAGTGAGATGGCCTCCTCCTGTTGTGTGTGTGTGTCTGTCTGTTAGTGTGTGTGTGTGTGTATCTGATGGTTTGAGTGCGTGCATCTATTAGTGGT
>NW_025167652.1:0-1700 GCF_004010195.1 Chiloscyllium plagiosum | reverse complement strand
GGCTGGAAGAGAAAACCCTGGATGACAAGAGATGTTGAGGCTCTAGCCAGCAAATATGAGGCGTGGCTCAGGTACAGGCAGTTGGAATCAAGGGAATCCCTGGTGGTGTACAGGGGATACAGGAGTTTACTGAAGAAGGAAATCAGGAAGGTTAAAAGGGATTATGAGATAGCTTTGGCTGAGAAGATTAGGGTGAACCCAAATTCAGTATAGTAAAGAAAAAGAACAACTAGAGAGAGAATATGACGCCTTAAAAACCAAAATGGGCACGCATGCGTAAAACCACAAGAGATGGTTGAGGTCCTCAACTTCCACTCTGTGTTTACCATGAAGAAAGACATGAAGACCTGTGACCTTTGGGAGGTTAATTGTCATATGTTGGTACTGTGCATATCACAGTAGAGGTGCTAATGGACATATTAGAATGCACAAAGTCAGATAAATCTCTTGGGCCTGACCAGATATATCCAAGAGCACTGCAAGAGGAGAAAAAAGACAGGGGCAAAGGTCCCGGAAGACTGGGCGGTAACAAATAAATGCCTGGGAAATTTAGACCAGTAAGCTTCACATCTGTTTTCGGTAAACTACTTGAGAAGGTTCTGAGATACAAGATATGCATGCATTTGGAAAGACAGAGATTGACTTGGAGCAGTCAGCATAGCTTTGTGCGTGGCAGATCATGCCTTACAAATTTTATGAGAGTTTTTTGAGGAAGTGACCTGGAAAGTTGTCGAAGGCAGGGCGGTCAACATAATCTATATGGATTTCAGTAAGGCCTTTGGTAAGATTCCACATGAAAGGCCGCTCTAGAAGGTTAGATCGCACGGACTCCAAGGTAATTGTTTTGACATTATGAAGAAAATGGCTGTGATGAAGGTATGCTTGTCGGACTGGAGGCCTGTGACTAGTGGAGTGCCTCGGGGGTCGGGACTGTCCCCATTGCTGTGTGTTATCTCGATCAATGACTTAGAGGAGAGTGCACAATGCAGGTTAGTAAGTCTGCAGATGACACTAAAATATGAGGCATTGTTTACAGTGAGGAACGTTATCAGAAATTGCAGCACTACCTTGATCAGCCGGGAAAGTGGGCTGAGAAATAGCAAATGGAGTTTAATATAGATAGGTGCAACATGTTTCATTTCGGAAAATAAAATTCAGGTGGGCGTTTAATGGTGAATGAGAGGGCCTTAAGGAGTGTAGTGGAACAAAAGGATGTTGGAAATCAGGTGCACGGTTGTCTGAATTTGGGTCGCAGATATACAGGACAGTGAAGAAGGCTGTTGGCACACTGGCCTACATCAGGGCAATGAGTATAGACGTTGGGACGTTCTGTTGCCATTGTACAGGATGTTGGTAAGGCTGCAGTTGGAGTATTGTTTTCAGTTTTGTTCACCTTGCCCGAGAAAGGATATTATTGAACTAGAAAGAACGTAGAAGAAATTTACAAAGATGTTTCCTGGGCTCAAGGGTCTGCGTTATAGGGAGAAGTTGGACAGGTTAGAACATATTTCTTTATGGTGTAGAAAACTGAGGGGGATTATATAGAAGTGTAGCTCTTATCAAGTCATGAGAACCATGCATAGGGTGAATATTTCAAAGTTGTTTGCAAGGTTGGGGAACCAAGGACTAGAGGACATCTGTTAATGTTTGGAGAGGAGAAAAATAAAAAGGAACCTGTGGGTCAACGTTTCTACACAGAC
>NW_025167651.1:0-1700 GCF_004010195.1 Chiloscyllium plagiosum | reverse complement strand
TGCTTTGAATTTTTTTAGATTAGATTTCCCACATTGTGGAAACTGGGCCTTCGGCCAACAAATCCACACCGACCCTCCGAAGAGTAACCCACCTAGCCCCAGTTCCCTCTGACTAATGCACCTAACACTATGGGCAATTTAGCACAGCCAATTCACCTGACCTACACATCTTCGGACTGTGGGAAGAAACCAGGGCAAACCCAGACAGATACGGAGAGAATGTGCAAACTCCATACAGACAGTTGCCCGAAGCTGGAATTGATTACTATGAGCATTCTCAGCTGTAAATATTTTAGTTTGATTATTGCCCTAGGAAAGATGTAGCACGTAAATAATACAAAGATATCTCTTGCTTATCTTATTGTGGGGCGATAGCATTATTTTAAAAACATTTTGCTGTGACCTTGGTTGGATATTAATTAAGACTGGTAACACCCTGTGGATTAAAATATAGTAGCTGGCTTTAAGGATAGATGAAAAATAAGAACCATTCACCGAATGTTGAACAGAATTTTGTTTTACTCAAAAATGCAGGGAATACATGAAAAAAAAATGTATTGGTTTCTATGTAGAGCATTGTTATTTAAAATTATGTCATTATTCTTATCAATGTTGATATATTTGTGTCAGAATTAGGAAGAAAAATGCATAGAGTCAAAGTGAACATTACACTGAACAAAAGCTACATTAAATGACATTTCACTGAAAAAGGAATTTTCATAAATACGTCATCAATGTACATTGACATATAACATTAAAATAAAAATGACAAGACTGGAACAAGTTCAAAACAAGTTTCTACTTATGAAGCGAAAACAATAAACAGTTTGCAGCATGCATGAATTAAAGAAGCAGTCTTTAATGTGACATGTCAGCTGAAGACCACTTCCCATTTTCCATAAATGCAGGACTGCCAAAAATTCAAAATTTAGTGTTGTTGAGTAATACAGTAAAATGTGTGCAATATGAGCTTTCTCTTGCATACAGGAAAGAACAAGATAATGTAAAAGATTTTCAGCATGAAATAGATTTATTTCTTAGTATTACAGTCAATATTCATTCAAAAGTGTAATTGTTGGTTTAAGCAGCAGACATTGTGTTTTAATTACTGAGCTGAAATGTCAGATATAGATTGCATTTATTGGATGGACTGAGGGCCAAACGTTTACCGTGGTAATTGCTCTCAGGAACAATAAAATACTTCGGTTACTCTACTGAACAGTAATTAGATGCTCAAGAAGATCTGTGTTCCCCGATGTGCTGTGTTTTGTGTGAGCACTGATTTCAATAATGCAGATGGAATAATTTGGTGTCAATGATCTTATTTAAAATTAATGAAATTTTGATGCTAGCATTGCTTTGGAAACACACTTAAACCATCATGCTATAAATGAGAGGTACACAAAGTCAACTTTTAAATGAAAATACTCCGATATTTTCGAAACATTTCAATCTGACATTCAGTGTACATAGGTGAGTGAATTTTTTTTAAAAAATGTCGACAATCCATATCCTAAAAAAAATTTAAAAATAACTTTGAGTAAAGGATATAAAGACAATAGAAAAATTACAACATTTAGTTACAAATGCAGGAAATCAGCTGATTGATGAATAATAGGAAATGGCATTTATTTATTTTATTGAAAAAGACATTGATTTTCTTTTCATGGAGAATAAGCTTTTATAGGTTTTAGTTGTTT
>NW_025167650.1:0-1700 GCF_004010195.1 Chiloscyllium plagiosum | reverse complement strand
TGCATTGGGGGGTAAATAGCCCGCACATTGGGGGGTAAATAGCCCGTACATTGGTGGGTAAATAGCCCGTACATTGGGGGGTAAATAGCCCGTACAGTGGGGGGTAAATAGCCCCTGCATAGGCGGGGGAGGCTAAATAGCCCATGCATTCGGGGTAAATAGCCCGTCCATTGGGATGTAAACTCCCACTGCACTGGGGGTAAATAGCTCATGCACTGGGGGTAAATAGCCCCAGCATGGGGGGGTAAATAGCCTGTGCATTGGAGAGGGATAAATAGCCATGTATAAGGGGGTAAATGGGCCCTACATTGGGGGTAAATAGCCCGTGCATTAAGGGGCAAATGGCCCCTGCATTGGGGTCAATAGCCCCTGAATTTGGGGTAAGTAGCCCTTGCATGGGGGGGGGGGGGGTAAATAGCCCCAAGCATTGGGGGGTAAATGGCCCCTGCATTTGGGGTAAATAGCCCGTGCATTGGGGGGTGAATAGCCCGTGCATTGGGGGGTAAATAGCCCTTGCATTTGGAGGTAAATAGCCCCTGCATGTTGGGATAAATAGCCCGTGCATTTGGGGGGTAAATAGCCAAGCATTCGGGGTAAATAGCCCCTGCATTGGGGGGTAAATAGTCCTTGCATTCGGGGTAAATAGCCCCTGCATTGGGGGGTAAATAGCCCATGCATTGGGGGTAAATCGCCCCTGCATTGGGGGTAAATAGCCCCTGAATTGGGCGGGGGGTAAATAGTCCCTACATTCGGGGTAAATAAACCACTGAGTTGGAGGGTAAATAGACTGTGCATTGGGGGATAAATAGCCCGTGTATTGGGGGTAAATAGCCCTTGCATTTGGAGGTAAATAGCCCCTGCATTTGGGGGATATAGTCCGTGTATTCGCGGTAAATAGCCCCTGTAGTAGGGGGTAAATAGCCACTGCATTGGGGGGTAAATAGCCCGTGCAGTGGGGGTAAATGGCCCTAGCATTGGAGGTAAATAGCCCCTGCATTGCGGGGTAAATTGCCCCTGCCTTGGGGGGTAAATAGCCCCTATATTGGGGGTAAATAGCCCGTGCTTTGGGGGGTTAATAGCCCGTGCTTTGGGGGATATAGTCCGTGCATTCGGGGTAGATAGCCCCTGTATTGGGGAGGGGGGGGTAAATTGCCCCTGCATTCGGGGTAAATAGCCACTGCATTTGTGAGTAAATAGCCCGTGCATTCAGGATGTAAATAGCCACTGTATTAGGAGGTAAATCTACCCTGCCTTGGGGGGTAAACCGCCCCTACATTGGGGGTAAATAGCCTGTGCTTTGGAGTATTAGGAGGTAAATCTACCCTGCCTTGGGGGGTAAACCGCCCCTACATTGGGGGTAAATAGCGCCTGCATTGGGGGGTAAATGTGAACGAAAGCCCCGGTGAGGGAGAGTCGCCGCCCGGCTCGTGTTTTGGGCGCAGCCTGGAAACGGGCGGCCATTCGGCCCGTTGTTTATGGGGGCGGGCGGTTGCCAGGAGAGAGCGATCCACTGGGTCTGCCATCGCAGGCAGCAGCATCGATCACAGCCCGGGGCTGGAACTGAGACACAAACCGGGGCATTCCGTGAGAGCAACCACCCCCTGTGTCTGTCTGTATGTGACACCCTCCCTCCGTGTGTGTGTGTGACTCCCTCCCTCCCTCCGTGTGTGTGTGTGACTCCCTCCCTCCCTGTGGGTGTC
>NW_025167649.1:0-1700 GCF_004010195.1 Chiloscyllium plagiosum | reverse complement strand
GGTGCAGTGTGAGAGGAAACACCGAGTCATGGTGCATGGTGAGTGGAAACCCAAGTCATGGTGCATTGTGAGGGGAAACCCAAGTCATGGTGCATTGTGAGGGGAAACCCCGAGTCATGGTCCAGTGTGAGGGGAAACCCGAGTCATGGTGCAGTGTGAGGGGATACCCGAGTCATGGTGCAGTGTGAGGGGAAACCCCAGTCATGGTGCAGTGTGAGGGGAAACCCCGAGTCATTGTGCAGTGTGAGGGAAAACCCCGAGTCATGGTGCAGTGAGAGGGGAAGCCCGAGTCATGGTGCAGTGTGAGTGGAAACCCCGAGTCATGGTGCAGTGTGAGGGGAAACCCGAGTCATGGTGCAGTGTATGGGTAACCTCGAGTCATGGTGCAGTGTGAGGGGAAACCCGTGTCCCAGAACAGTGTGAGGAAAACCCAAGTCATGGTGCAATGTGACGGGAAACCCCGAGTCATGGTGCACTGTGAGGGGAAACCCGAGTCATGGTGCAGCGGGCGGGGAAACCCCGTGTCATGGTGCATGGTGAGTGGAAACCCAAGTCATGGTGCATTGTGAGGGGAAACCCAAGTCATGGTGCATTGTGAGGGGAAACCCCGAGTCATGGTGCAGTGAGAGGGGAAACTCCGAGTCATGGTGCAGAGTGAGGGGATACCCGAGTCCCGACGCAGTGTGAGGGCAAACCCGAGTCCCGTAGCAGGGTGATGGGAAATCCGAGTCATGGTGCAGTGTGAGAGGAAACCCCGAGTCACTGTGCAGTGTGATTCAAAATTCCGAGTCATGCTGCAGTGTGAGGGGAAACCCGAGTCATGGTGCAGTGTGATGGGAAACCCGAGTCATGGTGCAGTGTGAGGGGAATCCCCGAGTCATGGTGCAGTGTGAGGGGAAACCCGAGTCATGGTGCAGTGTGAATGGAACCCCCGAGTCATGGTGCAGTGTGAGGGGAAACCCGAGTCATGGTGCAGTGTGAGGGGAAACCGCGAGTCACGGTGCAGTGTGAGAGGAAACCCCGAATCATGGTGCAGTGTGAGAGGAAACACCGAGTCATGGTCCAGTGTGAGGGGAAACCCCGAGTCATGCTGCAGTGTGAGGGGAAACCCGAGTCATGGTGCAGTGTGAGGGGAAACCCCGAGTCATGATGCAGTGTGAGGGGAAACCCGAGTCCCGTAGAAGTGTGAGAGGAAACCCGAGTCCCGGAGCAGTGTGAGAGAAAACCCGAGTCATGGTGCAGTTTACGGGTAACCTTTCATCATGGTGCAGTGTGAGGTGAAACCCGTGTCCCAGAACAGTGTGAGGGGATACCCGAGTCATGGTGCAATGTGAGGGGAAACCCGAGTCATGGTGCATCGGGCGGGGAAACCCCGTGTCGTGGTGCAGGGTGAGTGGAAACCCAAGTCATGGCGCAGTGTGAGGGGAAACCCAAGTCATGGTGCAGTGTGAGGGGGAACCCCGAGTCATGGTGCAGTGTGAGGGGAAACCCCGAGTCATGGCACAGTGTGAGGGGAAACCCCGAGTCATGGTGCAGTGTGAGGGGAAACCCCGAGTCATGGTGCAGAGTGAGGGGATACACCGAGACATTGTGCAGTGAGAGGGGAAACCCGAGTCCCCGAGCAGTGTGAGAGGAAACCCGAGTCCCTGAGCAATGTGAGGTGAAATCCCGAGTCATGGTGCAGTGTGAGGGGAAACCCC
>NW_025167648.1:0-1700 GCF_004010195.1 Chiloscyllium plagiosum | reverse complement strand
TGGGTCCCGTGGCACCGGCAATAGCAGGAACAGAGCCCAGTGGCAGCATCAATAACGGGAACAGGGTCCTGTGACAGCGGCAATAGCAGGAACAGGGTCCTGTGGCACCGGCAATAGCAGGAACAGAGCCCAGTGGCAGCATCAATAGCAGGAACAGGGTCCTGTGACAGCGGCAATAGCAGGAACAGGGTCCGGTGGCAGCATCAATAGCAGCAACAGGGTCCTGTGACAGCGGCAATAGCAGGAACAGGGTCCTGTGACAGTGGCAATAGCAGGAACAGGGTCCTGTGACAGTGGCAATAGCAGGAACAGGGTTCCGTGGTGGCAATAGCAGGTACAGGGTTCCGTGGCAGCATCAATAGCAGGAACAGGGCCCTGTGGCAGTGGCAATAGCAGGAACTGGGTCCTGTGGCAGTGGCAAGAGCAGGAACAGGTTCCTATGGCAGTGGCAATAGCAGGAACAGGGTCCTATGGCAGCGGCAATAGCAGGTACAGTGTCCCGTTGCAGCAATAGCAGGAATAGGGTCCTGTCTTAGTGGCAATACCAGAAAATGGGTCCCGTGGCAGCAGTAATAGCAGGAACACCAGCCCATGGCGGCGGCAAAAGCAGCAACAGGGTCCCTTGGTGGCAATAGCATGAACAGGGTCCTGTGGCCGCAGCAATATCAGGAACAAAGTCCTGAGCAAGTGGCAATATCAGGAACAGGGTCCTGTGGCAGCAGCAATAGCAGGAACTGGGTCCTTTTGCAATGGCAATAGCAGGAACAGGGTCCTGTGGCAGTGGCAATAGCAGGAACACCAGCCCGTGGCAGCGGCAAATGCAGCAACAGGGTCCCGTGGTGGTGGCAATAGCAGGAACTGGGTCCTATGGCAGTGCCAATAAGAGGACCAGGGTCCTATGGTGGCAATACCAGGAACAGGGTCCCATGGTGGCGGCAATAGCAGGAAATGGGTCCCGTGGCAGCGGCAATAGCAGGAAAACCAGCCCGTGGCAGCGGCAAAAGCAGCAACAGGGTCCCGTGGTGGCGGCAATAGCAGGAACAGGGTCCTATGGCAGTGGCAATAGCAGGAACAGGGTCCTGTGGCAGCATCAATAGCAGGAACAGGGTCCTATGGCAGTGGCAATAGCAGGAACAGGGTCCTATGGCAGTGGCAATAGCAGGAACAGGGTCCTGTGGCAGCAATAGCAGAAACAGGGTTCCGTGGCAGCAGCTGTAGCAGGAACAGGGTCCTGTGGCAGTGGCAATAGCAGGATCAGGGTCTTATGGCAGTGGCAATAGCAGGAACAGGGTCCTGTGGCAGCAATAGCAGGAACAGGGTTCCGTGGCAGCAGCTGTAGCAGGAACAGGGTCCTGTGGCAGTGGCAATAGCGGGAACAGGGTCCTGTGGCAGCAATAGCAGGATCAGGGTTCTGTGGTGGCAATAGCAGGAACAGGGTCCTGTGGCAGCAGCAGTACAGGAACTGGGTCCTGTGGCAGGGGCAATAGCAGTAACAGGGGCCTGTGGCAGCATCAATAGCAGGAACAGGGCCCTGTGGCAGCATCAATAGCAGGAACAGGGCTCTGTGGCAGTGGCAATAGCAGGAACAGGGTCCTGTGGCAGCAGAAATAGCGGGAACAGTGTCGTGTGACAGTGGCAATAGCAGGAACAGGGGCCCTTGACGGCGGCAAAAGCAGGAACAGAGACCTGTGATGGCAATA
>NW_025167647.1:0-1700 GCF_004010195.1 Chiloscyllium plagiosum | reverse complement strand
GCTATGTAGAATAAAATAGTATATTCCATTTAATACATCACTCAGCAGTGGCAGAGCTCAATGGAGTATGACGGAATAGCTGCTTCTCTGAGGTGCTGAGGATAATTCATCACACTCACATGGTATTGAGACTATCAGAGCTTCCTGAACAGAAAACAGTTCCTCGCCTTCATGTCATGTGTAATAATACTAAATGTGGACTCACTCACATTGGATCATATCACATCCTTTTATTGTCAGTAGACAATGGTGAGTATTATTCTGAGTATTATTCTGAGTATTATTCTAGAGACTCAGTCAATGTTCTGAGGTCTAGGTTCAAATTGTGCTATTGTAGATGGTGGAATTTGAATTTAAAAAGTATCTGGAATTAAGAATCTAATGATGACCACTAAAGCACTGCAGACTGTGGGGGTATCCCATCTGGATAATTCATATCCCTCAGGGAAGGAAATCTGCTATCCTTACTAGGTCTGACTCTCGAAAATGGCCTCGCAAGCCACTAAGTTGTATCAGTTGCTACAAAGTCTAAACAAAGAAATGAAACCAGACAGACTAATAGGCATCAATGGAGACACTAGAAATAACAAACCCTAACCTGTCTCCCCTGCAATATCCTCCTTTCTAACATCTAGGGATTAGTGCTAAAATTGGGAGAGCTGTCTCATAGACATATCAAGCTTCAGCCTGACATATTCATTCTCATGGAGTTATACCTAATAGACAATATCCCAGACACCATCATCATAATTCTTGGATATGTCCTATCCCACTGACAGGACAGATCCAGCAGAAGTGGCATCACAGTTTTATACACTCAGGAAGGAGTTGCCCTGGGAGTCCTCAAAATTGACTCTGGACCCAATGATGTTTCTCTTAGCAACAAATCAAACACGTGAAAGGAATCTTGCAGCTGATTACCATGGTAGTCCTCTCTCAGCTGATGAATGTGTGCTTCTCCATGTTGAACAATGAGTGGAGGAAGGACTGAGGGTGACAAGGACACAAAATGTACTGTGGATGGGGGAATTTCAATGTCTACCACCAAGAGTGGTTCAGCAGCAGCACTACTGATCAAGCTGTTCAGATCTGAAAAGATATTGCTGCTAGACTGGATCTCTGGCAGGTGGTGAGGGAACCAAGTATAGGGAAAAAATATACTTACACTGAGGATACCCTACATTGTGTTGCATTAACCCTGCCTTATCACCATGTGAAATGGGAGAGATTTTGAACAGATCTAGTAATTCAAGACTGAGCAGCCATGAGGCCAATCAACAGCAGAATCATACTCCAATACAACCTGCCACTCTACCATTACCATTAAGCCAGGGAATCGACCTGGTTCAACGGAGACTGCAGGAAGATATGCCAGGAGCAGCACCAGGCATACCTAAATATGAGGTGTCTATTTGCTGAAGCTACCAAATAGAACTATAGCCTGCCAATCAACACTAGCACAGAGTGAAGCAATCCCACCATCAAGGGATTAGATTTAAGTTCTACAGTCTTGCCACAGCCAGTATTGAATTGTAGTGGGACAATTAAACACCTGACTGAAGGAGGAGGCTCCAAAAATATCCCCAACCTCAATGATCGAACAGGCCATCACATCAGTGCAAAAGCTGAAGCATTTTCAATACTCCCCTCAGCCAGAAGTGCCATGTGGATGATCTATCTCAGCCTCCTCATGACTGCTC
>NW_025167646.1:0-1700 GCF_004010195.1 Chiloscyllium plagiosum | reverse complement strand
CACAATCACAGAAACAACAGCCTGACATAGTCAAAATCACAGAAACAACAGCTTGACATAATCACATTAACAGCAACAACATCCCTGACATAGTCACAATCACAGAAACAACAGTCCTAACATTGTCTAAATCACAGAAACTACAACCCTGCCATAGGCACAATCACAGAAAGAACAGCCTGTCATAATCACAATCACAGAAACAACAGCATTTCATAGTCACCGTCACAGAAACAAAAGCTTAACATATTCACATTCACAGAAACAACATTCCTGACATAGTCACAATCACAGAAACAACAGTACTAACATTGTCACAATCACAGAAACAACAGCAGTTCATAACACAGTCACAGAAACAAAAGCTTAACATAATCACATTCACAGAAACAACATTCCTGACATAGTCACAATCACAGAAACAACAGTCCTAACATTGTCTAAATCACAGAAACAACAGCATTTCATATCACAGTCAAAGAAACAAAAGCCTGACATAATCACAATAAAGAAACAACAGCGTTTCATAGTCACAATCACAGAAACAACAGCTGAACATAATCACATTCACAGAAACAACATTCCTGACATAGTCACAATCACAGAAACAAAAGCCTGACATAGCCTCAAACAAAGAAACAACAGCCTTACACAGTCACAATCACAGAAACAACAGCCTGATATAGTGATATAGTCAGAATCACAGAAACAACAGCCTAACATAGTCACAATCACAGAAACAACAACCCTGTCATAGGCACAATCACAGAAACAACAGCATTGCATAGTCACAATCACAAAAACAACGGCTTAACATAATCACATTCACAGAAACAACATTCCTGACATAGTCACAATCACAGAAATAACAGCCTGACATAGCCAGAAACAAAGAAAAAACAGCCTTACAAAGTCACAATCACAGAAACATCAGCCTGATATCGTGATATAGTCACAATCAGAGAAACAACAGCCTAACATAGTCACAATCACAGGAACAACTAGCCTGTCACAATCACAATCACAGAAACAACAGCCTGACATAGTCACAATCACAAAAATAACAGCCTGACATAGTCACAATCACAGAAACAGCAGCCTGACATAGTTACAATCACAGAAACAACAACCCTGTCATTATCACAATCACAGAAACAACAGCCTGTCATAATCACAATGAAGAAACAACAGCATTTCATTGTCACAATCACAGAACTAACAGCTTAACATAATCACATTCACAGAAATAACATTCCTGACATAGTCACAATCACAGAAACAACAACCCTGTCATAGGCAAAATGACAGAAACAACAGCCTGTCATAATCTCAATCACAGAAACAAAAGCCTGACATAATCACAATCAAGAAACAACAGCCTGGCATAGTCACAATCACAGACACAAGAGTCTGATATAGTCACAATCACAGAAACAACTAGTCTGTCACAATCACAATCACAGAAACAACAGCCTAACATAGTCACAATCACAGAAACAACTAGTCTGTCACAATCACAATCACAGAAACAGCAGCATTTCATAGTCACAATCACAGAAACAACAGCTTAACATAATCACAATCAGAGAAAAAACAGCCCGACACAGTCACAATCACAGAAACAACAGTCCTCACATTGTCACAATCACAGAAACAACAACCCTGTTATAGGCAAAATCACAGAAACAACAGCCTGTCAT
>NW_025167645.1:0-1700 GCF_004010195.1 Chiloscyllium plagiosum | reverse complement strand
AGATACTGCGTCAAATACGGGCGCATGTTCCTCTGAGACTGCATCAGATACAGGTGCTTGTTCCTTCGACACTGTGTCAGAAACGGGCGCAAGATCCTTAGATACTGCGTCATATACAGGCGTATGTCCCTGAGACACTGCGTCAGATATGGGCGTATGTTCCTTCGACACTGCGTCAGATACAGGCGCATGTTCCTTCGACATGCATCAAATAAGGGGATATGTTCCTCAAACACTGCATCAGATACAGGCGCATGTGCCTTAGACATTGCGTCAGATACGGGCACATGTTCCTTCGACACTGCGTCAGATACGGGTGTATGTTCCTTAGACACTGAATCAGATAAAGGCACATGTTCCTCATACACTGCGTCAGATACGGGTGTATGTTCCTTAGACACTGCATCAGATACAGGCGCATGTTGCTTAGACACTGTGTCAGATACGGGCGCATGTTCCTCCAACACTGCGTCAGATACTGCATATATTCCTGACACACTGCATCAGATACGGGCGCATGCTCCTCAAACACTGCATCAGATACGGGCGCATGTCCCTCAAACACTGCGTCAGATACGGGCGCATGTTCCTCAAACACTGCGTCAGATACGGGCACTTGTTTCTCCGACACTGCGTCAGATACAGGCGCATGTTCCTCCGACACTGCGTCAGATACGGGTGCAAGATGCTTAGATACTGTGTCAGATATGGGCGCATGT
Organism: Chiloscyllium plagiosum; assembly: GCF_004010195.1. Taxonomy (NCBI): domain Eukaryota; kingdom Metazoa; phylum Chordata; class Chondrichthyes; order Orectolobiformes; family Hemiscylliidae; genus Chiloscyllium; species Chiloscyllium plagiosum. The sequence goes on along the minus strand of NW_025167645.1, from coordinate 981 downwards.
TCCTCGACTCTGCATCTGATACAGGTGCTTGTTCCTTTGACACTGCGTCAGATACGGGTGCAAGATCCTTAGATACTGTGTCAGATATGGGCGCATGTTCCTCGACACTGCATCTGATACAGGTGCTTGTTCTTTCGACACTGCGTCAGAAACGGGCGCAAGATCCTTAGACACTGCGTCAGATACAGGCGTATGTTCCTTCGAAACTGCATCAGATACAGGCGTATGTTCCTTCGACACTGCGTCAGATACAGGCGCATGTTCCTTCGACACTGCGTCAGATACGGGTGTATGTTCCGCAAACACTGCATCAAATAAGGGGATATGTTCCTCAAACACTGCATCAGATACAGGCGCATGTGCCTTAGACACTGCGTCACATACGGGCACATGTTCCTTAGACACTGTGTCAGATACGGGTGTATGTTCCTTAGACACTGCATCAGATACAGGCGCATATTGCTTAGACACTGTGTCAGATACGGGCGCATGTTCCTCCGACACTGCGTCAGATACTGCATATGTTCCTGATACACTGCATCAGATACAGGCGCATGTTCCTTAACCACTGCATCAGGGAACTGCATATGTTCCTCAGATACTGCATCAGACACGGGCGCATGTTACACAAACATTGCATCAGATACGGGCTCATGTTCCTCAAACACTGCGTCAGATACGGGCACATGTTCCTCTGACACTGCGTCAGATACAGGCGCATGTTCTTCTGACACTGCGTCAGATACGGGCGCATGTTCCTCAAACACTGCATCAGATACGGGCGCATGTTCCTCAAACACTGCGTCTGATACGGGCACATGTTCCTCCAACACTGCATCAGGTACTGCATATGTTCCTCAGACACTGCATCAGGTACGGCGCATATTCCTCAGACACTGCGTCAGATACGGGCGCATGTTCCTCCGACACTGCGTCAGATACGGGCTCATGTTCCTCATACACTGCATCAGATATGGGCGC
>NW_025167644.1:0-1700 GCF_004010195.1 Chiloscyllium plagiosum | reverse complement strand
GGTGATATAGTTCCAACACAGAATGGTGAATGGTTTAGAGGGGAAACTGTAGATGGTGGTGATGCTAAGTATCTGTGGCTTGGAATGTATCTGTTGCTCTTGTCCTTTTGGAAGGAAGTGGTAATGGGTTCAGAAGGTGCTGTCTCAGGATCTTTGGCAAATTTCTGTAGTGAATCTTATCGCTCGTATGCAGTGATGCAACTGAGTGGGTGGTGGGGAGTGTGGATATTTGAGGATTAGGTACCAGTCAAGCTGGTTGCTTTATGAGAGATGGTTTCAAGCTCCTTGTGTGTTCTTTGAGCTTTTCTCATCCTGACAAGTGTAGAGTATTCCATCACACTCCTGACTTGTGCCTTGCAGATAGTAGCTAGGCTTTGGGAAGTTAGAAAATAAGTTATTTGGTGCACTAATCCTCACCTCACTGGAATGTATTTGGGATGAGGTTGTCAAGCAATATCTTGGTTAACCAACTCGATCATGTGTCATTTTTGATCTAGTATTTTGTAACGCAAAAATGCTAATTAGTAATCTCATTCTTCAAGACCCAAATGGAGTGAGTTGTCACTCAGACACTGTTACATTATGTTTAAAAGTGAAGAAGTTCATTTGAATTAAGGAAATGAAGGAGACAAGAGTAACAAATGGTTCAGGTGAATTGGAAAAAGACTTTATAAGGCATGACTGTACAAAGTAATGGATGGGTTTGTTTGAAAAGCTTGGTCACATGACTTACAGCAACTATCCATTTGTTCATGCTGCAAAAACTGAAAAAAAGCCAGTCAACGGATGTTAACAAATAAAGTTCAGAGTTGCCTTGCACTAAAAGGAATGATCTGTAAAGTTGCCAGAAATAGCAGCAATTCTCACTTTTGCAAGGTTCATAGAATAGAGTGACAGAGGCCTGAGAATCTGATAAACTAATAGAACGTTAACATAATTTAACAACTTAAATATGTAAATAGTCTGTAAAAGCTTACATAGAGATGTAAACAGAAAACACGACTGAAATAAAGTTGAATATATTACAGAAAGTTTATATTGATGAATATAGAAATGGCAGAGAAGCTTTATATATATTTTCAATAAGGAAGATACCAGAGATCTCCAGAAATTTTAGAGATGGTATGGTTATACTGGAGATATTAATGCAGCTGGAAATGGATAAATCCCTCAGACCTGATAGTCTTCATCCCAATATATTGAAGGAGATGGCTATGGAGATAATTGATGCATTTTTATTATCTGTTCTCACTGATTGGAAATTAGTGAATGTCACTATTATTTAAAAGGGAGCCAGAGAGAAAATAAGGAATTACAAACATGTTAGGCCGACGTTAGTAACAGGAAAAAATGCTACAAATCTACAGAATCAATGAGCAAAAACTGATAGTCAAGTTCAATACCCATGAAGATGACCTCAACCATGATCTTGGGTTCATGTCATTTACATGTGAGCCCACCACACAGTTCTGTATCTGTAAAACCTTCCTTTCTGTCCTGTTTTGACACAATCACCTTGATAAATTATGATTGATCTTAATTACATCATATAGTTTTAGATTTATTACTTTTGTTAGACCTGTAACATGCGATTCTTACACCGATCATATTATTCAAACAAAACCAAAAGAATTACGGATACTGAAAATGAGGAGGGGGTTTGCTTCGTGGGTCTAGCGGCATCTGTGAAAAAGATTCAG
>NW_025167643.1:0-1700 GCF_004010195.1 Chiloscyllium plagiosum | reverse complement strand
AACTTTTTCTGCGATGTCTCTTGCACTTCTTTCAAACTCACTGCAGGTAGCTCCCAGCAGCAGAAAAGAAGTGCCTCTGTTACTCGGAGGTAAGTGTAATCCTCGAGGTCCCCTCTCCTCCATCACAGGGTCACAATCTATGTGACTACTGGACATGTGTCATCTTCCAGCTCCCACTCCACTCTGATCTCTCACCGGGTCAGTGTCTCTGTAACTCCCAGGTATGTGTAATCCTCTGTGTCTCACTCCACTCTATACCTTCACAGGATCACCGTCTCTGACTCCTAGGTACGTATAATACTCCAGCTCCCTCTCCAGGACAAAGGTTTCCCAAGAAGAGCCCAGGGATGAAATGCTTGATATAGGAGGAGCAGTTGAAGTCTCGGGGTCTCTACTCGAATAGGTCTAGGAGGAGGGGGCGGAATTTCATTCAAACTTACAGAGTACTGGGATGCCTATAGAGTAGGCGAGGGCAAGACATTTCCATGAGTCGAAGAGACTAGGGCCTAAGTGCACAACTTTAGAGTGAAGGAACGACCCTTCACTTTAGAGATGCGGATGAAGTTATTCCGCCAAGAGGTGATGAATCTGTGGAACTCACTACCATAGGGTTGTGGAGGCTAAGTAATTCAGCGCATTTAACTCACAGACAGATAGGTTCTTGATGAGTAATAGGATAAAGGGTTACAGGGAGTGTGTTGGGGTTACAGAGAGTAGGGTTGAGAAGCAATTCAGCCATAATCGAATGGTGGAGCAGACTCTATGTTCTCAATGGCATAATTCTACTCCAAATCAGTTATTCGTATGAACTGGGCTTATTCCAGCGTTTTTTTTTAATTGTGCAGTCACCATTTCTGGCATACTGTGCATCATACATTCCAGCACATTCCTGATTATTATTGTTACCTCTTGGTTTCAGACCAACTGCAGAAACCTGCTCTATACAGTAACTTGGGATTCCTTGTGTATAAATCGCAGAAAGGTGTCATACAAGGTCAGCAGGACATAGAGATGGCAAATGGAACGCCAGCATTGATTTCAGACAGAATGGAGAATAAAAATAGGGAAGGCTTGCAACAACTGTGGCCGTTCCTTTCAGCCCACACTGAAAACACTGTGAACAGGTTTGGCCCCCAACTAGATGCACAAATGTTCTTCAATGAAGGCAGCTCAGACAAGATTAATCAGACCAATCCTCACAATGGAGGGATATTGACGAGGAGAAGTTGATAAGATTGAATTTGAACTCATTAGAATTTAGAAATCGAGGTATTTTTATTAAAACAGAAAGGATTCTTCTGTGTTCTTACATGGTTAGTACTGCGGTCACTACAATATCGAGGACTGATGTGTCTCTACTATGCTGCACTGATCTATGTTGCAAATATTGAAGGGTAATGGCAAGAAGAGATCTTGGTAAGCTGGAGAGTATGGTGTCTGAAGGAAGAGACACCAATAGGAAGTGTTGTTTGAAGTATCGGAGTTTACAGAGACCAAGTGGTTTGACTTGAGCAGACGACCGAGATTGGAAGGCTTTCAGGGTTCGGGATGTTCTTTAACAGGGAGGGATGACCATAGAATCACAGCAGGCTACAGAAATGTGGAGAGATGTAGGGCCTACAGAAGGTCATTGAGATGGGATGGTTGTGAGAGGTGGAACAGTTTCTGAGCATAAGATTGTTGGTAGTTTGGGAGTGATT
>NW_025167642.1:0-1700 GCF_004010195.1 Chiloscyllium plagiosum | reverse complement strand
TGGCATTCAGGGAAACGCTGTAAGTTGGGTTACAGGCCAGTTTCCACACTGTAGCGAATCTATGCTTCATGCAGCTTACAGTGCAGGATATGTCATGTGCGTGGATGGAGGGCAGACAATTCCAATCAAAGGTGTCAGTCTTAAACAGGGAGAAGGAGCACACTGACTTGGTGTGCTTTCTTTATTTTCAGAAATGTAAGGACACACGTTGTCAAATGTAGTCAGTGTAGAGGACTTAATAAAGATAGAGATGATAATAAGTGATTTCCAACCTTCATAAGTAGTTACTCTTCCTCGCATATGATATTGATTCGTCATTTCTCGGTGATTGTTCTCACTAGATTTTTTGCTCCAGTCTCTCATTGAGATCATCGTGTGCTATCGTTTCCAGCTTCTGCTCTCAAGGTCAATTTGCACGAATCTACTTTCTCCCAGGAACAACTCCATTTACGTAAGTTTTGCTATTCAGTTGTTAAAACATTTCATGTTTGACACATCTTTATAACATGAAATATTTTCCACAGCGAGTACTCAATGCCTTTCATCCATGATCTAAGAATATCATGGAAGGAGCATTATCGATACAGTCAAGACAAAGTTCGATTAACATTTGAGACGAAGAAATGTGCAATTATATGGGAAGAAACCTAGAGAATAGTAGTAGGTATCGATCAGTTGGAGAGTTTGTGCACACATGGGAGACTGAATGTACCACTCTGAGTTACAGCAATTTCTAGTTTATATGATACTTATTAGACAGTTTAGCCACCTGAAGAGACAAGCTTGCTGGATGCAGGGTCCACCGGCTTCACCTCATTGTAATGTGTTTACGGTAGACAAGTCCCCATGACCTGATTACAAACATCACAGACTTGAGAAGAATGCAAGTGAGGAAATTGTTGGCGTCTTGCCCAAAGTATGTGGATCATGTTTTCTCACAGGAGACGTGCCAGAGGCCTGGAGATTAACAATATTTCTTTACTTGAGTAACAGTTTCAGCAAGAATTATTCGTGAAATTATGGGCCAGTAATTCTCTGACAATAGTAAGGAAGTTGTGGTAGACATTTCTTCGTAGCAGGGGCAACTCGCATTTAGAATCGGAAAATGAACTCAATTGCAATAGTCACACAACACCAGGTTATACTTCAACAGGTTTATTTGGAAGCAGTGGCTTTCGGAGAGTTTTCATTATTTTACATGAAAGACTTAACAACAATCTAGGTTTGTTTAATATATGACCTCTGTTCCATGATGCTGGAATCTATTGCGATAAATTGTGTGTCTAATAATCCTCTCCAAAAACGACCAGATTTAGAAGCAGGGCTCTGAGAGATAGTGCTTCCAAATACACCTGTTGGATTATATGGCATTATGGTTGGATGACATTTTACCTTGCCCACTCCAGTCCAGCACTGGAGCGTCCACATCATTATTTGGCATAGAAAGATCGCCTTTGTGTAGAGAAGGTCGTATCTCACAAACAGAAATTATTTTTTCTTGAAAAAAATGTCAAAGATGATTAATGAGCACCGAGCAAGATATGTTGCCTCTATGGACTTTTGGAAGGGTTTTTACAAAGCCCCTCAAGTAGGCCTACTTTAAAATGTGAAGTTACTTGAGATCTACTGTGAGATACTAACGTGGATTCAGAGAAGACCTAGTCATTGAAGACTGAAAGTAAAACGGAAAGATAATTTTC
>NW_025167641.1:0-1700 GCF_004010195.1 Chiloscyllium plagiosum | reverse complement strand
AGGGAGGGAGGACAGACGAGAGATTTAAAACCATGGGCAGCACAATGTCACCGTGACCAAGTCTCCGGAATGTGAGTATTATGCAATGCACCATAAAGGAATAAATAAACGGTAGAATTTGGGAGGCAAATTATGTTGATATTAAATGAGATGTTATCAAAAACTTGGTGCACATCAGAAAATACAAAATTCTACTCCACACAGTCAGTCGCCTGAGGCGGGAATTGAACCCGGGTCTCTGGCGCTGTGAGGCGGCAGTGCTAACCACTGTGCCACCGTGCCGCCCTAAATGGTAGAATTTGGTAGGGAAATTATGTTGATATTAAATGAGATGTTTTACAAAAACTTGGTGCACATCAGAAAATATACAATTCTACCGTTTATTTATTCCTTTATGGTGCATTGCATAATACTCACATTCCGATTATGGTGATGTTACCCTAAAGGGTTTTAACTAGGTTGGCAGGATTTGTGAAACTAAAAAGGAGTGGGACAATCTCCAGTCAGATGTAAATACATCAGCCGTCAAGAGCAAGTTTACTATTCAGGATATTCATGGGCACAATAAATGTAGTGGGGTGCAAAGACTTCGGTTTTAAAGGATATTGATATCAACGCACGAGGACTGAGTGAGACAGATGAGCTCAGAGCATGGATTGTCTGGGGACTGGGATATTATATCCATAAGAGAAATCAAGCTAAGAGGGCAGAATTGGCAACTCAGTTCACAGACTGGACAAGACAACATTTGTCTTTTCTTTTAAAAAAAACTTTATTTTGTGATGAGAGTTAAAAAAAAAACAAGTTAAGCAATATTAACCTAATGACCAAATTTCGTCCCTCAGTTTGAGAAGGTGACCAAATTGATTGTCAAGCGATTGATGGGCTATGTACAGCTTTCAGTAAGACGTTCTATAATGTTCCCCCCTGCAGGCTATTGCACAAAATATGGAGTCACGGGATGCAGGGTGATTTCTTGGTTTGGATCAGAAATTGACTCGCTGAAAGAAGACAATGAGTGGAGGTTGATGGGAAATATTCAACCTGGTCATCAGTAAATACAGGTGTACCACAAGGGTCTGTTTTCAGTCCACTGTAGTTTTCATTTTTGTAAATGACCTGGAGCTCAGAAGTTTGGGTTTGTAAATTTGTGGATTGTAAGATCAGTAGATTTGTGGATAGTGACAAATGATGTAGTGGATTACAGATGGACATAGGTAAGCTGCAGAGCTGGGCTGAGAGGTTGCAAAATGAGTTTAATGCTGAAAAAATGTGAGGTGATTCACTTTGGGAGGAGCAACAGGAGTGCAGAGTACTGGGATAATCATAAGATTCTTGGGAATGAAGATGAGCAGAGATTTCCATATCCAGGTGCAGAGATCGTTGGGTGTTGCCACGCAGGTTGACAGAGTCGTTAAGACGGCGTACAGTATGTGAGCTTTCATTATTGGAGGGACTGAGTTTCAGAAAAATGAGACCATGCTGCAGCTGAGCGAAACTCTGGTACAGCCACACTTTGAGTATCATGTACCGTTTTGGTCACTGCGTTATCGGAAGGATGTGGAAGGTTTGGAAAGGGTTCAGAGGAGATTTACTAGGATATGGACTGGAATGGAGGGAAGGACTTCGGAACCAAGGCTGAGGGAATTGAGGCTGTTTTCGTCCTAGAGAAGAAGGTTGAGAGATGACTTAATTGAGAC
>NW_025167640.1:0-1700 GCF_004010195.1 Chiloscyllium plagiosum | reverse complement strand
TGAATCAAAATAACAGTGGTCCCATTAAAAAAATCAGTCTTAATGAACACTTTCAAATGTAACACCAAAAACAGTTAACTCTGTAATTAAAACTTAAGTGTTTGAGGTAAGATTTGCAGTTCCGGCATCAAACTCTGTCCATACCCGTTCACTGCAACTCTTCGCAGAATGATCCAGATTCTTCAGAGACATTTGATAGGTTTCGGAGATTAGGAAGATTTTTTTTCAACTGTATCTCTCATTGGTGAAGTGGGAACTGGGGTACCTTGTACACTTTTCGTTGTTGTTTTGAATAAAGAATATCCTAACTTTGAAAACCCTTACATACTCATTCATTTAGCTAATTCATGTTTTGAATGTGTTCACTTATCAAGAACATCTAACTCTTAATGACTTATTTGTAATAGTTCACTGAAAAGTTGGCCAGGTGATTAAAACATACAAAGTTCTGAACAGACATAATGGCAGAGATGTTGAGAAGACATTTTGATGTGTGGGGGAGTTTGAACGGGTAAACGTAGCTACAGAGCCACTGAATAATCATTTTAAGAACAATAGAAAGGGATTTCTGCTCCCAGGTGCTGGCCAATGTTTGTTGTATCTGTCACCATATCACAGGAAGGATGTGGAGGCTTTGTGAAGCGTGTATAAGAGGTTTAGTGATATACTGCCTGCATTGAAGGGTATGACATTAAGGAGAAACGCCAAAACTTCAGCTTGTTTTCTCTGCAACAGTGGAGGGAGACTTGATCGAAGTCTGTCAACTTATGATATGCATAGAAAGCGTTGACAGCCAGAATTTTCTTTCTTTCTAGCGTTGAAATGCCTACCAATAGGATGCATGCATTTATGGAGATAGGGGGAATGTTCAAAGAAGATGTCAGGGCAGTTTTATAAACAGAGTGCTGTCAGTGTCTGAAATAAACTGCCAGCCATTATGGTGATTGCAGATATGATAGGTGCATTTCAGGAACTCTTACATAAGCACATGAATATGCAAGGAATGGATAGATATGTAGTAAGTACAGACAAGGGATTAGCTTACCTTATGTCCATGTTTGGCACAACGTCGTGGACCAAAGACCCTTTTACTGTGCAGTATTGTTCTATTTCCTGTATTGTCACAGACTTTAGTTCACATTGAAAGTATTAAAAAGGGATGGGAGACAGATTTCCAAACTGTTAGGGACCTGATGGCTATTATGAGCTTCCACAAGACAGAAGTGAAGACTTGAGTCAAATCAACCATAATGCAAGACAGAAACATAAAGCCCTTTGTGTCTTTTTCCAACTTTCAACAAGTTCCTCCTTAATGTTATATTCGTGCTTTCTCCCCGTTCTCCTTACTGTCGTTAATATCTGAAATTACATCGATGTCTTTATTGAATACATTCAGTGACTTTGCATCCTTAATTTTCAATGATGGAATATTCTAAGTACCACTATCCTTCTTTCAAAGCAACCTAAGCCTAACACATTCATAAATACGTTCACACCATACCTATATGCCCATGGCTCTGAAGTAGAACTAGCTTGGATCTTTGACGACATTTGCAAAGCATGCTGAGAGTGTAGATTGAAGTTTTGTGCTGACAATTGCTAAAGCTTATGTGAAAGCTGTGCTTTTGTGCTGATGGTTGCTCAAGCCTGCAGGAGCAGTCAAAGCAGTAATCAAGCAAAACGACAATCACAAAGTAACC
>NW_025167639.1:0-1700 GCF_004010195.1 Chiloscyllium plagiosum | reverse complement strand
ACTACAGGAAGACATTTCTGAACCCATTTTCTCGTTCCTGATGAAGGGCCCGTGTCTGAAGCATCGACTCTCCTGCTCCTTGGATGCTGCTTGACCTACTGAGAGTTTCCAGGGCCACACTTTTTGACGCTGATCTCCAGTGTCTGCAATGCTCACTTTCTCCACATCCCAATGTATCACTATTTAAACAATACACCTCCTTTCTGCTTTTTTTTTTCCACAGCAAAAGCTATAACTTCACATTGTGGTAGTGCATTTGCCACATGTCTGCCAATTGTGGTCTTGTCTACATTGGGTAGACCGAGCATAAACTTGGGGAACAGCTCGCCGAGCATCGCAGCTAGGTCCACAGAGGCTGACCGAACCTCCCAGTCACCACCTATTTTAATTCCCCTTCCCACTCCCTTTCTGACGTGACCATCTTTGCCACCTCCATTGCCACAACGAACCAAACCACAAGTTAGAGGAACACCACCTCACCTTCCGCCTGGACAGCCTACAACCCAGAGGACTCAATAACTGAGTTATCCAGTTTCAAATAACCTCCCTTCTCAGCACCGACCTTTCGTTTCCACTGCTCCCTGCCACCAACCAGATTCCTTCTTCCTACTGACCAACCAGATCGTACCCTCAGCCTGTCTTCACCTATCCCCACTTCACCCCCCTGCCCTTTGCACCCCCTTTATCTGCATCTCCTCCTACACCCGTCCCCAGTCCCGAAGAAGGGTTACACCCGAAACGTCAACTTCTTCATCGACTGAAGCTGCCTGGTTTGCGGTGTTCTTCCAGCCTCCTGCCTGTCAATTTTGCCAATTGAGACACATCTGCACCAACGTTTCCAGAGTCCGGATTCACTCCCTTTTCTTTCGATTGCTGCAAGTCAACAATTGCACTACACAATGAAAAAGAAATGGGAAAAGGAATGAGAAAACAGAGTGCCATACTCACAGAAGTTGGACAGAGGAAAGAATTTACAGTCTGGGTGAAGCTTAATCTTCATTCACAGACAGGAGCAGGAGAAGCTCATGGTCCAACGGCCGCATTCAGATGATAGGGTGACTCTGAATGGCAGGAGGACCAGACTCCTTCCGGTCCTCCAGGGCTCTCTATTGGTCCATTCGCGCGCCTTTTTCTGTGGACAGCAATGAGCATGCTCAGTGTTTTGCTGACACTGGTGGACATGTGCACTGCTTTGCTGACACCGGCAAACATGCGCGGTATGCTCTACGCGGGTGCTGGTGTTACTGACAGATTTTAAATATCCAAACGCCAAAAGGAAAAAAAAAGGCAGAGCCACAATTATTTTTCCCATGTGGTTCGATATATTATTGCTTTTGCATTTTGTCTCGTTGCTCAACTTTTATATGTTTTTTTCCCCTTGTTGAGAGAGAGTGTGCCCCAGTGAGCTGACTGTGGGAAGGAGCCATAACCAGTTACACAGACTAAAGAAACATTACACTATTCGCAGCAGCGGGATGACTGTACACGTTTCCTGAGTGTGATCCCAGTTTCAATTGTTCAGCGGAAACACAGAGCCAAAAGGACACCAGAACTGCGGAGAAGTTGTGGAAATGTGGGGACTGAGGGAAGGGATTCCATTCCCTGTGGTCACTGGAGATTCATCAGCTCAGTCGCAGTGCGGCGAGGCCGTTCTTCAAAAAAAATTACCATCAGTATTTACTGTGGAAAAGGATATGGAA
>NW_025167638.1:0-1700 GCF_004010195.1 Chiloscyllium plagiosum | reverse complement strand
CTGGAATGGGGGATTTTACCTGTGAAGAAAGATCGGAAAAAATTGGGTTTGTTTCCACTAGAATGCAGGAGGTTGAGGGGGCAACCTTATAAACTTCTATAAGATTGTGAATGGCATAGATACCGTGGAAAGTATGAGGCCTTTTCTCAGGGTGGAAGAGTCAGTTACTCGGGGACACAGGTTCAAGGTGGAGGGGTCAGGGGGGTGTTTAAAAGAGATATGCGAGGCATGTTTATCATGGAAAGGGTGGTGAGTTCATGGAACACACTGCCAGAACAGACAATGGAAGCAGACACAATTGTACTTTCAAGAAGCATCCAGCAGCAGGCATGAATAGGAAGGGAACAAGGGAATACGGATCCTGTAAGCGAAGACAGTTTTAATATGAAGGCAAAACGTGTCAGTGTAGGCTTGGAGAATTGAAGGGCCTGTTCCTGTGCTGTAATGTTCTTTGTAAAATGTCCCCAGATTCTCCAGTCTATTTTTATATCTCAAACCCTGCACTCCTGGCAACATCCTGGTGAATCTTTTCTGAACCGTCTCTAGTTTAATAATATCCTTCCTACAGTAGCGTGAGCAGAACAGGATACAGTCTTCCAGAACTGGTCTTACCAACTTCCTGTCCAACCTCAGCACACCATCCCAACTCCAATATTCAGAGACCTGAACAATGAATGTCATCACTCTCCAGCAGGCATTGTTTCACCATGACTCCCCTTGTAACTGTCCACATCTCGCTGGGACACTGATGTGAAACATCTTGGCTCTTTGACTGATTCGACCAAGTCTCATTTCCTACTGTTCCTGTGTATCCCTCAGAACAGGAATGTAATGTGCATTCCTATGGCAACATCACGATGACATACTTGTTTGTGGATTCACATGAAACGGGCATCACTGACTGGGACAGCCTTGTTAGCCATCCCCCTAATCTCTACGGCATAAATGATGAGGAACTCTCCTCTTTAAACTCACTGTCCTTGTGTTTTAAGAACCCTGATCACACATGCAAAGTCACATGGGAGAGAGTTCCATGATTCTGTCCCAGAAAAACTGAAGGAAGGATGATTAATTTCAAAGTTGGGATTAAGGGTGAAGTGGAGAGTAACTGCAGAAGGAGTAGTGTTGCGTCATATTGCTGGCCTTGTCTTCAAGGTGATATTGATGTTGGGTTTACAAGGTGTAGTTGAGGGACCCTTCCTGAATTACTCTAGTAAATCCACAACAGGTATAACATTGTTTCCAGGAAAAAATGGACAGACTTCATCAGAGAAAGGAAATGCAAATTGCTCAAAGTCTTCTGAGATGATAACATGGAGGGCCCAAGCAGCTGAAGGCCGGTGGAGTGACGGAATTAGGGAATGGTCAAGAGGCTGGAATCGCAGGAGGGCTAACATCATGGAGTGATAATGAGCATTGATGTTACAGTTAAGAGAGGGTTATTGGGACTGGAGGAGGTTTCAGAGATAGGGTGGGGTATAGGCGGTGGAGGAGGTTCTAGAGATAGAGAAGGTGTCAGGGCTGAATGAGGTTACAGAGATAGGGAGGAGTGTACTGGGTGGAGGGGGTTATAGAGATGTACAATGCAGAAACAGTCCCATCAATCCAACTTGTCCATGCCTACCAGTTCTCCTAACCTAATCTTGACTCAATTGCCCGCACTTGGTCCAAATCCCTCTGCACCTTTCCTCGTCATATAC
>NW_025167637.1:0-1700 GCF_004010195.1 Chiloscyllium plagiosum | reverse complement strand
CAGTGAAGCACTCCAGGAAAAGTGTTTACGGTTCGTATCACAGTGAAGCACTCCTGGAAAACTGTTTTCGGGTTCGTCTCACAGTGAAGCACTCGAGGAAAAGTGTTCTGGAATTAGTGTCATAGTGAAGCACCCTAGGAAAAGTGTTTTGGAGTTAGTATCACAGTAAAACACTCCAGGCAAAGTGTCTTAGGGTTATTATCATAGAACATAGATCATTGAAGAATACAGCGCAGTACAGGCCCTTCGGCCCTCAATGTTGCGCCGATCCAAGCCCACCTAACCTACACTAGCCCACTATCCTCCATATGCCTATCCAATGCCCGCTTAAATGCCCATAATGAGGGAGAGTCCACCACTGCTACTGGCAGAGCATTCCATGAACTCACGACTCACTGAGTAAAGAACCTACCCCTAACATCTGCCCTATACCTACCCCCTTATAACAATGATGCACTCCCGGAAAATGTTCTGGAATTAGTATCACAGTGATGCATTCCATGAAAGTGTTCTGGAATTAGTATCACAGTGAGGCACTCCAGGAAAAGTGTTTTGGAGCTCGTATCACAGTGAAGCACTCCAGGAAAAATGTTTTGGAGTTAGTATCACAGTGAAGCACTCCAGGAAGAGTGTTTTCGTGATAATTTCACAGTAAAGCACTCCAGGAAGAGTGTTTTGGAGTTAGTATCACACAGAAGCATTCCAGGAAGAATGTTTTGGAGTTAGTATCACAGTGATCCACTCCAGGAAGAGTGTTTTGGAGTTAGTATCACAGGGAAGCATTCCAGGAAGACTGTTTTGGAGTTAGTATCACAGTGATCCACTCCAGGAAAAGTGTTCTGGAATTAGTATCACAGTGAAGCACTCCAGGAAAAGTGTTTTAGGGTTCGTATCATAGTGAAGCACTCCAGGAAAAGTATTCTGGAATTAGTATCACAGTGATGCCCTCCAGGAAAAGTGTTTTGTAGCTAGTATCACAGTGAAGCACTCCAGGAACAGTGTTCTGGAATTAGTATCACAATGATGCACTCCGGGAAAATTGTTTTGGAGTTAGGATCACAGTGAAGCACTCAAGGAAAAGTGTTTTAGGGTTAGTATCACAGTGAAGCACTCCAGGAAAAGTGTTCTGGAATTAGTATCACAGTGATGCACTCCAGGAAAAGTGTTTTGGAGTTAGTATCACAATGAAGCACTCCAGGAAGAGTGTTTTGGAATTAGTATCACAGTGACGCCCTCCAGGAAAAGTGTTTTGTAGCTAGTATCACAGTGAAGCACTCCAGGAAAAGTGTTCTGGAATTAGTATCATAATGATGCACTCCGGGAAAATTGTTTTGGAGTTAGGATCACAGTGATGCACTCAAGGAAAAGTGTTTTAGGGTTAGTATCACAGTGAAGCACTCCAGGAAAAGTGTGCTGGAATTAGTATCACAGTGATGCACTCCAGGAAAAGTGTTTTGGAGTTAGTATCACAATGAAGCACTCCAGGAAGAGTGTTTTGGAGTTAGTATCACAGTGGAGCTATCCAGGTAGAGTGTTTTGGAGTTAGTATCACAGTGATCCACTCCAGGAAAAGTGTTCTGGAATTAGTATCACAGTGAAGCACTCCAGGAAAAGTGTTTTAGGGTTCGTATCACAGTGAAGCACTCCAGGAAAGTGTTCTGGAATTCGTATCACAGTAAAACACTCCAGGAAAAGTGTTT
>NW_025167636.1:0-1700 GCF_004010195.1 Chiloscyllium plagiosum | reverse complement strand
TGTGTGTGGGTAAAATTGAAGAACCGTAAAGGTCAAAACCCGGAGTTGGAGCTATGTACAGGTCGACAAATCGTAGTCAGAAGCTGGGGCGCATGATAGACGAGGAGATAGAAACGATATGTAGGAAAGGCAAAGTTACAGTGACTGGGGGGATTTCAATATGCAGGTGGACTGGGAAAATCAGTGGTAGTGGTTTGCAAGGAAAGTAACTTGTGGAATGTCTACAAGATGGCTTTTTGGAGCAGCCTATGGTGCAGGCAACGAGCGAATGGGCAATCATGGATTTAGAGCTGTGCAGTGAGTCAGACGTGATAAGGAAGCTGACGATAAAGGAACCTTCGGAGGCAGTGATCATACCATGATTGAACCTACTCTTCAATTTGAGATGGAGAAAGTAGAATCGGAGTTAATATTACAGCTAACTAAAGACATCTTCAAAGACACAAGGGAGGAGCTGGATAGAATTGACTGGGAGAGGAGCCGAGCAGGAAAGACAGTGGAACAATAATGGCGGGAGTTTCTCCGAGCAATTTAGGAGTCACAGTAGAGATTTATCCACAGGTAAAAGATCCATTGCACAGCGAGGATGAGGCAATAATGGATGACTGGGACAGTCATGGCTGGCGTAAAAGGAAAATAGAAAGTAGATAACATAACAAATAGCAGTGTGAAACCAGAAGATTTGGAAGCTTCAAAGGTGAACAGATGGCAACAAAATAAGAAATAAGGACGGAGAAGATTAAATATAAGGTTAAGCTATCCAGTGATATAAAGGACAATTGTAAGAGTTTCTTTAGACATATAAAAGGCAAAAGAGAAGCAGAAGTGGATATTGGGGCATTGGAAAATGACGCTGGAGAGATAGTCGTGTGGAACAAATAATAGATGAGAAACTGAATAACTATTACGAGAGTGGGCAAAGAAGTGGCAGATGGAGTACAACTTGGGAAAGTGTGAGATGATGCACATTAGTAGGAAGAATACAGTCACAGACTACTTTGTAAGTGTAGAGAAACATCAGGAGTCTGAAGTACAAAGAGAGTTGCGAGATCCAGTTCAGGATTGTATCTATATAAACTTGTAGGTTGAGTGAGCAATTAGGAAGGTGTTGTATCTGGTGCACAGTGTGATTGAAATCTTATATTCAGCAAAAGAACAGAGTTAACTCTTACAAACAATATTTGTTTATTGATCAAAATTAATATAGAACAATAAAACGTACTATAACGCAATGATAAACTTTACACGATATCTTATGCTTTAACTTAACTTTGGATGATCACAAACCACCCCACTAGAAGTTGACCGGGCTCTACTTGATGATGTCTTCTTGTACTTCTGATGATCTTGGAGGTGTCTTCTCTTTCCCTGGTTATTCTCCAGTTACTGCACTGTGTGGGGATTTGTGGGGATTCTTATCCTTCCAAGTCTTCACGCCCTTTTTGGAAGGTAAGGAGGATCTGCCAATGGAATGATCAGGTTCATTTACCCTGATCAATCAGACTCAACCATGGGTTGGCTCAAGGGCAACATTCCATTGTCCCATTCACCAAGGAGAGGGACATGCTGGATGTTGAGGTTCGGGATAGATCTTTGCGTACTCTGGGTCAAGTCGACATAAAGAGGGAGGAAGTTTTGGATATTCTAAAAGGTAGAAATGTAGACAGGCTCCCAGGTCTGGATGAGATCTACCACAGGTT
>NW_025167635.1:0-1700 GCF_004010195.1 Chiloscyllium plagiosum | reverse complement strand
AGTGCTTCCTCCGTACCTCAGACACTGCTCCCTGAATACCTCAGAAGGTTTTCCCTCAGTACCTCAGAAAGTGCTCCCTCAGTGCCTCAGAAAGTGCTCCCTCGGTACCTCAGAAAGTTCTCCCTCAATATCTCAGAAAGGGCTCCCTTAATATCTAAGCAAGTGCTCCCACAATACCTCCAATAGTGCTCCCTCAGTACGTCAGAAGAGTGCTCCCTCAGTACCTCAGAAAGTGCTCCCTCAGTGCCTCAGACAGTGCTCCCTCAATGCCTCTGAAGGTGACCCCACATACCTCAGATAGTTCTCCCTCAATAACTCAGATAGTTCTTCCCCAGTACGTCAGAAAGTTCCCGCTCAACATCTCAGAAAGTGCTCCCTCAGTACCTCAGAAAGGGCTCCCTCAATATCTAAGCAAGTGCTCCGACAATACCTCCAATAGTGCTCCCTCAGTACGTCAAAAGAGTTCTCCCTCAGTACCTCAGAAAGTGCTCCCTCAATATCTGAGAAAGTGCTACCTCAGTATCTCAGAAATTGCGCCCACAATACCTCATACATTTCTCTCCCAGTACCTCAGAAAGTGTTCCCTCAGTACCTCAGACAGTTCTCCCTCCATATCTCAAAAAGTGCTCCCACAGTTCCTCAGAAAGTGCGACCTCAGTATCTCAGAAATTGCGCCCACAATACCTCATAAATTTCTCTCCCAGTACCTCAGAAAGTGTTCCCTCAGTACCTCAGGCAATGCTCCCCCAATTCCTCAGAAAGTGCTCCCTCAATATCTCGGAAAGTGCTCTCTCAATATCTCAGAAAGTGCTCCCTCAGTATCTCAGAAAGTGTTCCCTCAAAATTTCATGAAGTGTTCCCTCAGTACCTCAGAAAGTGCACGCTCAGTACCTCAGACAGTTCTCCCTCCATATCTCAAAAAGTGCTCCCACAGTTCCTCAGAAAGTGATCTCTCAATACCACAGATAGTTCACCTTCAGTACCTCAGAAAGTGCTCACTCAATATCTCAGAAAGTGCTTCCTCATTACCTCAGACAGTGTTCCTCCAATATCTCAGAAAGTGCTCTCTCAGTGCCTCAGACAATGTTTCCTCATTTCCTCAGAAAGTATTCCCTCATGTATCTCAGAACCTGCTCCCTCAGTACCTCAGACAGTGCTCCCTCAATATCTCAGAAAGTGCTCGCTCAGTATCTCAGAATGTGTCCCCTCAGTACCTCAGAAAGAGCTACCTCAACGCCTCTGAAAGTGCTCCCTCAATGCCTCAGAAATTGCTCCCTCAGTACCTCAGTCAGTTCTCCCTCCATACCTCAGAAAGTGTTCCCTCACTTCCTCAGAAAGTGCTCCCTTAATCTCTCAGAAAGTGCTCCCTCAATACCTCAGAAAATGCTCCCTCAGTACCTCAGATAGTGCTCCCTCCATATCTCAGAAAGTGTTCCCTCACTTCCTCAGAAAGTGCTCCCTCAATACCTCAGAAAGTGCTCCCTCAGTACCTCAGAAATTGCTCTCAGTCCCTCATGAAGTGCTCCCTCAGTACCTCAGAAAGTGCTCCCTCAATCTCTCAGAAAGTGCTCTCTCAGTTCCTCAGAAAATGCTCCCTCAGTACCTCAGATAGTGCTCCCTCCATATCTCAGAAAGTGTTCCCTCAATACCTCAGAAAGTGCATTCCCAGTACCTCAGAAAGTGCTCCCCCAATACCTCAG
>NW_025167634.1:0-1700 GCF_004010195.1 Chiloscyllium plagiosum | reverse complement strand
TATTCAGCAGGCTATGGGGTCACTCACTGTGTAGCTGTACTGGGATGTGTTTATTCAGAAGGTTGAGGGTCACTCAGTATGTAACTGCACTGGGATGTGTTTATTCAGCAGGATAAGAGTTGCTCACTGTGTAACTGTAGTGGGATGTGTTTGTACAGCAAGGTGAGGGTCACTCACTGTGTAACTGTGCTGGAATGTGCTTATTCAGCAGGGTGAGGGTCACTCACTGTGTAACTGTACTGAGATCTGTTTATTCAGCAGGGTGATGGCCACTCAGTGTGTAACTGTACTGGGATGTGTTTATTCAACAGGGTAAGGGTCACTCACTGTGTCACTGTACTGGGAGATGTTTATTCAGCAGGGTTAGGGTCACTCACTGTGTAACTGTACTGGGATGTGGTCATTCAACAGGATGAGGGCCACTCACTGTGTAACAGTACTGGGATGTATTTATTCAGCAGGGTCAGGGTCACCGACTGTGTAACTGTACTGGCATGTGTTTATTCAGCAGGGTGATGGTCACTCAGTGTGTAACTGTTCTGGGATGTGTTAATTCAGCAGGTTGAGAGTCACTCACTGTGTCACTGTATTGGGATGTGTTTATTCAGCAGGGTATGGGTCACTCACAGTGTAACTATCCTGGGATGTGTTTATTCAACAGGTTGAGAGTACTCACTGTGTAATTGTACTGAGATGTGTTTATTCAGCTGGTTGAGGGTCACTCACTGTGTAACTGTGCAGGGATGTGTTTTTTCAGCAGGGTGAGGGTCACTCCCTGTGCAACTGTGCAGGGATGTGTTTATTCAGCACGGTAAGGGTCACTCACTGTGTAACAGTACTGGGATGTGTGTATTCAGCAGGGTGAGGGTCACTCACTGTGTAACTGTACTGGGATATGTTTATTCAGCAGGGTAAGGGTAACCCATTGTGTAACTGTACTGGGATGTGTTTATTCAGCAGGGTCATGGTCACTCAGTGTGTAACTGTACTGGGATGTGTTAATTCTGCAGGGTGAGGGTCACTCACTCTTTAACAGTACTGGGAAGTATTTATTCAGCAGGGTAAGGGTCACTCACTGTGTAACCGTATTGGGATATGTTTATTCAGCAGGGTAAGTGTCACCCACTGTGTAACTGTACTGGGATGTGTTTATTCAGCAGGGTGATGGTCACTCAGTGTGTAACTGTACTGGGATGTATTAATTCAGCAGGGAGAGAGTCACTCACTGTGTCACTGTACTGGGATGTGTTTATTCAGCAAAGTGAGTGTCACTGTGTCACTGTCCTGGGATGTGTTTTTTCAGCAGGGTGAGGGTCACTCACTCTTTAACAGTACTGGGATGTATTTATTCAGCAGGGTGATGGTCACTCACTGTGTAACTGTACTGGGATGTGTTAATTCAACAGGGTGAGAGTCACTCACTGTGTCACTGTACTGGGATGTGTTTATTCAGCAGGGTAAGGGTCACTCACTTTGTAACTATCCTGGGATGTGTTTATTCAACAGGGTGAGAGTCACTCTCTGTCTCACGGTACTGGGATGTGTTTATTCAGCAAAGTGAGCGTCACTGTATCATTGTACTGGGATGTGTTTATTCCGCTGGGTGAGGGTCACTCACTGTGTGTCTGTGCAGGGATGTATTTATGCTGCAGGGTAAGGGTCACTCACTGTGTCACTGTACTTGGATGTGTTTATTCAGC
>NW_025167633.1:0-1700 GCF_004010195.1 Chiloscyllium plagiosum | reverse complement strand
CAGCATGGACTGGTTGGACCAAAGGGTCTGTTTTCATGTTATTTGACTCTATGACAAGTTGAACGCAACACAGAAAATTGATTGTCTTATATCCAATTTTTTAAAACATTTGTGCAATTATATTCCATTGAACTCATCCATATGTAATCCAGCAAAGAGTAAAAGCAATGGTTAATTGTGAGGCATTATTGCCCTGTTTGGATAACGCAACAAAGAAAAAGACTTATAGACATCAATCAATAAATAAATTCCTGCCTCTCTGATGCATTTAATAATACACAAGCCATGTTTTCAGTTCCAAGCAGAATGGATAATTGTTCATCCCAACAGTCATGTAAAATATGTGGTGATGAGCTGCCCAATCTCCCTGCTGCTGAGGTGAATGGTGAATTTTGTGCTACCACAAAGGGCAGATCATGCCTCCTGTAAATCACAGACTGTTGAACCTCTATTTCAAACCCACCCTGACCTCACCCGTAACAGTTTCAGATACATGAATGGCAGCCTTGCTGTGTTAGCAACGTATTCTGCATTGAACTAGGTACAGCATTCACTTACTATTTATCTAGTGAATGGTTGGGTCAAGCACAATATCAGATTAGCTTTGGTTTGTAAAAATAAACTACAAAGGATGATATTCATCTCTGCAATGGCACACAATTGGTGACAGAGGTTGGGTTCAACAGTTTGATTTGCCACCTGATCTCCATTGCTATTCTCTGTCAGTGAACTGTGTTCAGTCACACACCAGGTCAGTTCATTTAATTGAGGGCCTCTTAGGATTAGTGTTCGCCAACTTTTCGTTTAATTTATTATTTTATCAATTTTGATTTGTAGCTGTGAACTGCAATGAGCTGGAAATGTCTTTGGATTGGGAACAGCAACTTGTGTTTCAACAAAACAAACAAACAAGCTGCTGTTTGTTCGCGAGGTGGGGCCTCACAGGTAATGGCAGGTTAGCTCTTGATCAATAGGATCCTGTAGATGTTTCAGCACAGTGGGAGAGCAGGACATTGAACTAGATAAGAAATGTTTGGGAATTGATCAGGCCAGTACCTGGGAATTGTTGTGAACAAGCCTGGGATAGAACATAAAATCAAAAGAACTGTGGATACTGGACATAAGAAACAAAAACAAAAATTGAGGGAAAAGCGCAGCAGGTCTGGCAGCATCTGTGGATAGATATATTTCCTCAGAACAACAATTTCCATTTGTTTCTGGGAGAGAACAAGGTGGTCAAACATAGGCATAGATCATGGTTTAAGTTGGTTTTTGGGACTGTGCTTTTGAGAGAATGAACTTAGCTATTGACGTTACAGCATGAAGATTTAAATGCTCCCTGCCTAACCTTCCACTTTATTTCAGAATTTCAGTCCTCAGAGTGAATTCAAAGGTGGCACAGATCGATATCTTCAGAAAATTAACAAAGAAACCATCAAATATACATTGAGAGTAAGATATGAAAACCACTTAATCTGGCCAGTTTTGTTACTTTATTTTAATTATCCCTTCACTGTGTTTATTTGTCTGTCTGTCTGTCTTTTGTGTGAATTGCCCTGAAACCAAGGTTATTGGTTTCAAACTTTGTTGTTTAAGTTTGCTCTGCTAAAGTTCCTATATTGGTAATAAATTGCTTTTTTTTTGTTGTTTCCGTTATTAACCTACTGTCTAGGTTTCATTATCAACAGAGTCTGCGATTG
>NW_025167632.1:0-1699 GCF_004010195.1 Chiloscyllium plagiosum | reverse complement strand
TGGTAAGATTAGAAGCAGAAATGGCTGATGATTGAGTTTGTCCATAAATCAAAGTTTGTATACCATGATGGATTGAGAAGAATGTATGAGAACTTCTTAAAATATACACCTGTGAGAGTAGGTTGACTGACATAGGCCAGGAGGAGCAGGAAAAGATGTTACAACATTAAGAGTTACAGAGGCATGTAATTTCTTGGTGCTGAGAAATGAGGACACATGTCATTTAGAAGAACTATTGGAGAGATGCAAATTGCTCCATTATGTAACGTGTGGTTGGTGTGTCCGGTGAAACCGTCAACAGAAGTATTTCACAACTGGGAAGGAGACTTTGAGCTTGGTGTTGGTGTCACAACATTTCAGCATTTAACTTGCAAATAACGTGCCCAAGACATATCTATATACGATCATAACACCTAAATGTCTTTGGAGAAATTTAGGGAGAAAACATCTGGTCTGTTCAGATATAGGTTTTTATTGCTGCCATTCGATTTGGAAGTTGTACAAGTGACAGGACAAGAAACTACTTGCTGACAAGTTGTCGAGGCTTGAATGAAGAAAGACAGAGGCGTTCTGTGACAGGAGTATACAGACTGAAATAGAATGGAGTTGTGAATGTTTACATACTTACTGTCAATGTCGTATATATGTATTGTGGTCCACTAATAGAGTAAGAATAATGGGTTTAAAAAGAAGCTGCTTTTGTGTATTAATGGTTCATTTTGTCAAAGGAGGAGATGTGACAACGCTGTCATTTTGAAAATGTTTTTTTTTGAAGAAAAATCTTAAAGGCAGAGATGCCAAACTGCCGACTGAAAACGACTGAAGTAACTAACTTACAAGGTCTTTAGGTTTTATTAAAACAGTGGTAACAAATGTAGGGCAGTGTCCAGCTCTCCCAGACCAGATCTTCTCATTTTGATTTCAGCTGCAGCATTCAGAAGCTGCTCGGTGTCCCAGGCGGGTTGGAAGCTTCAATACATGATCCCGAGCTGCTCCTCTCTCTGAAAACACTCTTGAAAATGCTTCTTCCTGGATTGGAGAACTGCAGCTAATATTCTGTGTTTGAATGTACCTTTGTGTCAAGGAACATGTTTATGGGATGTTCCAATATTAGCACAGTTAATTAGTAGAAGGCACTGTATCTATTGTTTGCGTAAGTGTCCCACTTGAGAAGCTATCTCAAATTGTTCATCTGTTTGATTGTGTTTTAATTGGAGTGTTTGAATGGATGACATATTACTTAACGTTGAGTGGGTTGACCAGTTGCAACATTTGTGGAACACACAGGTCACATCTACCGTTAAGATAAGGAAAGGTTAGGGTCTCAGCTGCCTTTTTAAAATATTTGGAGGGGTCTGGTCTGTCCATAAGGCTTGTAGCTGAGGGGCTTCTGACTGACTCCTGTTATTGAAAAGTTATTGGAGGTGCTGGCGATGGTTTGATGGAGGTTGCGCTGTGAGCTGCCTCAGACATACAGGGAGACCTGAGGATTTGGTGACCCAACTCGGGATGGAGCATTGGGACTGTAGTTACAGCATATGGGTCTGTAACATGCACAACAAATGGAGCAGAGGGGGCAGCAGAGAGGGGAAGCTCTGAAACCATGGAGTGAGTGCCTGTGGAGAAAGGGATCTGCGGTATCTGTTGGTGTTTTCGCCTGGACAAACACAAACTCTCACTCTCCCCGTTACATAAACTC
>NW_025167631.1:0-1699 GCF_004010195.1 Chiloscyllium plagiosum | reverse complement strand
TGTATGGTGTGAGATAGGGTGGTATAGGGTGTGATATAGGGTGAAGTAGGGTGAAGGGGGCAGTGTAGTATATCCTCACAGAATGCTCCTGTGCAGGAGGAGGCAGTGTCTGTCGGAGCAGTGCCCTCCCTTGTGCCTCTGGTTTCTGATTCCCTGCGGCGTTCCCAGCACTTTCCAATTCCTTTCTAAGCTTTCTCAGGTCATCGTAGCGAGGAAACAGATATGAGCCTGTGTTGGAAAGTTGTCCCTTCGGCCGATTTGAAACGGAGTGGATTTTGTTTTTGGCGTGCATGAGTGAGTCAGCCCCCAGTGTGAGCGAGAGGCTGAGCTGTTTAAACAAACTGTAGGTCGAAGATAGACCGGCTTTATGCTGTTTCACGGGGAAATAGATACCACTGAGGTTATTGGTGTTTTTGCTGCTGTTCACTCAATTCCACTCCTTCTACATCGAACATTCTGTATAGTTTATTTTCCTCCACGTTGCTTTTGTCCTGCATATTTTAATTTCCTGCACATTTTTGTCTCGTTGACCTGAGCTTTGAGATGATCAGCACAGAGTTTCCTGTTACACAATAGTCTGCATCATTCCAATCTCATGTTTTACCCAAAATGAGCAGGAGAAGAGATAAAGTGATCCACGGTATCTCCGATCAGAATGATTGTGACTCAGCATGCTTCTGCAATGGTGGCAGATTGGCCTGATAGCCACTGATGCGATAGGGGGCCATTCAGCCCATCTTAACCCATTCAGGCGGGGAGTACTGGCCCCTGCCATTGCAGCACTCTGACTGTTGGCTGAAGGGGGGGGTCTGTCTGGATGGTGACTTCACATCTCGCTCGTTCCTGACCAAGGGGGAATCACCTTGGACCTCCCTCGCCTCTTCCAAACTTCCACAGTTCAATCTAAAGTTCCAGCTGAATACTTTCTGTCCCCTTCAGCATCAGCTCAGGTCACACCAGCCAGGCCTGGTCAACAGGCAGTTGGGACCAACGGTTATGTAGCTGCGCTCCCCCTGTTTCACTTTCTGAGGTAAATCTGCTCTCCCCGTCCCCTGATTGAGCTGTGCAACACTCCTTTAGCTCCCTGTGTACCTGCGTGGACGGACCCGAGTATTCCGATTCCAGTTTGTGTATCCTGTGGACCTGGGGATACGGATTCCGGTGTAGAAATCCTGTGTACCTGGATAGACTGACCCTTGGGCTTGAATACTTGTGGCCTGGTGGGTTTAGGCGCTGAATATAAAAAGCAAAATCGACATCTGCGCCAGAGGCAGAGTTTTATAGTTTTGATAAAACCGGATTGTATTTATAGATCACTCGGGCTCCATATCAATGTTATCACCAGCACTCACTTGAAGCTGAAATGACTTTACTGGCTTATCAGTTACAGAACGTTTACCACCGAGGCTGCGTGCTGCGGCTACAGTTCCTTTCGTTTCAGAAACACAGGCATTTTTCAGATAATGGGGACCGCCACCCTCCCCACCCTCCCCAGTCCCAACCCCCTTCTCTTGTAGCAGGAAGGTGGAAGCAAGGCCCATCTGAAATCCGGGACATTTTCAGTGAGGAGACAGAGCAGGGAGGATTGGAGCTGACGGCCTATGGGCTCCACACTGAGGGCAAATCACATTGCACTGGGTGTGTGCCTGTGTGTGAGAGAGAGTGTGGGTGTGTGTGAGAGAGAGTGAGTCTGTGAGAG
>NW_025167630.1:0-1699 GCF_004010195.1 Chiloscyllium plagiosum | reverse complement strand
AGAAGACTTGGCGATTAGAGTCGAGAGTGTGGTTTTGGAAAACGTATCAGGTCAGGCAAGATCCATGGAGAAGGAGAGTCGACGTTTTTGGCAAAGGCCCTTCATCAGGAAGCTGCCCAGTGAGGAAAACTGTGCAGACCACGGCAGTGCATTGATCTTTAAAATGGACTAGATATCTGTCCAGCATCGTGAGTTATGCAGAACACAGGAGTGCATTGATCTATCACCACAGATTAGATATCTGTTTAGCACGGGAAGCTATTCAGACCGTAGCAGTGCATCGACCTAGAAACCCGGATGAGATATCTGTCCAGAACGGGGTGTTACGCCGACCACAGCAGTGCATTGATATATAAAATCGACAAGATATCTGTTCAGCACGTGGAGATATGCAGACCACAGCAGTACAACTGTCCCCAGGAAACTCTGAGTGAAGTATTCTGGAAGAGACTGAGATAATCTTCGGGTAATTTCTCTCACTTTCGTTGTTGTTTTTTTTTTGATGTACACTTCCAAATTATGGTTAAAACAGATTGTAAGTTCCTGAAACAAACCCAATGGCAGCATTTGGGCCAGCAATCGGCATGCTCATCTCATTCTGTTAATATCACAGGAGCAGCATTGCAAGGAATCAGACAAAACTTTTCTGGGTCTCCAATGGCATTCTTTGAAGAAGGAAACAGCGTGAAGTGTCCTAAAGATAGCGGCAGGGTCGGACTGTTTCAGGTGGAACTCTGCTCTGCCAGCTCGTTGTGTCTCTTCTTTTATTCTGTTATCTGAAGAGTTATTTCTTCGAAAAACGTTCAATGTTTTGAAGTTACACGGACGGGAATGCAGGAGTTGAGCCCCAGATTGGAGGCTAGTATGTGAAGATGATGTCTCGAGATTTAAAACCCAGTACAGCCCGGAGACCGCACCTGGTGTGGTCTGGAGACTGGATCCAATGTGTCTGAGGACTCAGTCCAGTGTGGTCCATAGACTTTGTCCGGCGTGGTCTGGAGATTGGGCCCAGCACAGTCTATAGACTGGGCTCAGTGTGGTCTGGGGACTCAGGCCTGTGTGGAATGTAGACTCGGACCGGTGCGGCGAGGAGTCTGGGCTCAGCGTGGTCTTGAGACTGGGCCCAGCGTAATCTGGAGACTGGTCTTGGTCCGATCTAGATACTTGGCCCGCTGCAGTCTGCAGACTGGGCCTGGTGCGGTCTGGAGACTGGGTACGGTGGGCCTGAAGACTTGGCCCGGTGCAGAGTGGAGAGTGAGTCCAGTTGAGTCTGGAGTCTGGGCCCGGTCCGGTCTGGATATTTGACTCAGTGCAGTGGAAAGATCAGACACGGCACACTCTGGAGATAGGGCTCAGCACAGTTGGGACACTGAGCTAAGTACGTTATGGAGAGCGGGCCTGCTGTCGTCTGGATACTGAGTTTGGTGCAGTCCCGAGACTCGTTGCTGGCACAGATTGGCATGTAAGGGATTGTATTCCGAGACTGTTCACTTTTCCATTATATTCTTTTGCTGGACGGATAGAAAGGAAGGCAAGAGAGGAGGGGGAGTGACATTTTTGATAAGGGATAGCATTACAGCTGTGCTGAGGGTGGAAATTCCTGGAAATACATCCGGGAAGTTATTTGGCTGGAACCGAGAAATAAAAAAAGGGGTGATGATCACCGTATTGGGATTGTATTATAGACCACTAATAGATA
>NW_025167629.1:1163-1699 GCF_004010195.1 Chiloscyllium plagiosum | reverse complement strand
ACATCATACCCTGTCACTGACTGAGATTCAAACATTGTCACTGACTGAGATTCAATCCCTGTCACTGACTGAGGGTCAATCCCGTCACAATTTGAGGCTCAATCCCTGTCACTGACTGAGATTCAATCCCTTTAACTGACTGACAATCAATCCCTGTCACTGACTGAGGTTCAATCCCTGTCACTGACTGAGATTCAATCCCTGTCACTGACAGAGATACAATCCCAGTCGCTGACTGCGATTCAATCCCAGTCACTGACTGATGATCAATTCCAATCACTGATTGAGATTCAATCCCTGTCACTGACTGATGATCAATTCCAATCACTGACTGAGATTCAATCCCTGTTACTGAATGTGATTAAATCCATGTCACTGACAGAGATTCAATATCTGTCACTGACTGAGGGTCAATCCCGTCACTATTTGAGGCTCAATCCCTGTCACTGACTGTGAATCAATCCCTGTCACTGACTTAGGTTCAATCCCTGT
Source organism: Chiloscyllium plagiosum (assembly GCF_004010195.1). Taxonomy (NCBI): domain Eukaryota; kingdom Metazoa; phylum Chordata; class Chondrichthyes; order Orectolobiformes; family Hemiscylliidae; genus Chiloscyllium; species Chiloscyllium plagiosum. Next base: position 1,207 of record NW_025167629.1, on the reverse strand, counting down.
CACTGATTGAGATTCAATCCCTGTCACTGACTGAGATTCAATCC